>NC_045450.1:57491751-57524772 GCF_002776525.5 Piliocolobus tephrosceles | reverse complement strand
TTTTTTTTTTTTTTTTTTTTTTTTGTATTTTTAGTAGCAACGGGGCTTCTCCATGTTGGTCAGGCTGGTCTCAAACTCCTGACCTTAGGTGATCCGCCCACCTCAGCCTCCCAAAATGCTGGGATTACAGGCATGAGCCACTGCGCCGGGCCTACAAAGACTCTTAAAACTCAACAATACAGAAACAAACAATCCAATTTACAATTCTCAAAAGATCTGAACGGAATTCCGCTTTGTGATAAACAATGTTCACAAGTAATTGCTAAAGTTTCTCTGAGAGCAAAATGTTAATTTCTAAAAAAGGAGAAAAGCTATAAAACAGTAGAAACACTGATGTTTCATTACCAAAACAGAACACCAGAGCATACTACACCACATAGAGTATAAACACAGAACATTTTGAAACTTTGCAATTCAGAATGGAGATGTCAAACTAGACAACTCTTTCTTCTATTTGGAATAACAAACCAGATGAGCTGGAAATTAGCTAAGGGGCCATTTAACATCCATTTTATAAGCTAGCTATCAATATACAGGATGACAAATCAAGATTTTGTATTTCTAATTCACTTTGCTTCTTCTCTCTGCTAGTCATTGATCAGATTTTCTTCTAGTACTGTAGCTGAAACCATGTGAATTGAACTTTTATCTGGATTGGATACAATTTATAGGACGTGATAGGAAGAAAATGGGCATTCATCACCTCTACACAAAGCAGCTTCCACTGGATGGGGGAAGTAGAAGTGACTGGCAGGGAGCGGAACACACCTCTGTGATGATGGCTTTTTGGTCCTTCACCCTTTGCGCCTCCTCTGGGTCCTGCTCCAGGCTGAAGACTTTAGAGAGGGGCACTGGCTTCCCACCTCGGCACAGGACTGCTTGACAAGTGCCAACATTGGCTACAGTCAAGCTAAAGCTACTTGCTGGATCAGCAGTGTCAGGGCGAATGTAGCACAGGAGAGCGGAGGAGCCCAACTTCTGGCCGGCCATTCCTAATTTCCTGTTCAGAAAGAAAGAAAAAGAAGACGTGGTGGCTAGTTTTAGAAGAAAGTGGTGGTCCTGCACGTACATCTTTTTTTTTTTTTTTGCCATATGATCGTGAACCAGCCTGACCCTATCCACCTAACTGCAGACTTGCTGTGGCTGATGGTGGTGAAGACAGTTCTGCCTTCTATTCTCAGCTGAGGAAAAGGTTTACGAAAGGGAGAGAATCTCCCTTTTGCATCTTTCTCCACAGCTTTTGTGTCTGATCAAAGACTTCCTCATTCAGGGGCTCTCAAACTTTAGCACATCAGAATCCCCTGAGGGCTTGTCAGAACAGGGACTGCTGGGCCCTAGCCCCAGAGTTTCTGAATCAGTGGGTAAGAGGCTGGCCCAGTAAACTGCATTCCAAGAAATTTCTGGTGATTCTGAGGCTGCTGGTCCTAGAACAACACTTTGAGAACCACTCACTTAGGTTCTAAGTTCCTCAAGGGAAGGACCATGATTCTTGGATTTCCCCCATATGCAGGGCATCCACGCATCTGTACTTGGAAACATTGTTAATGAGGAACATACACTAGCAAAAGACCTAGTTTCAAATCCCAGCTCTGCCATTTTCTGGCTACAGATCCTCAGCAAGCAATTTCTCCAGGAAATTTCTCTGATAAAATATATAGCATGAAAAATACTTGCTACAGTTCCTGGCTCAAGAGTTGCTTCATAAATTGAGTTCCCTTTCCTAACCCCTTTATTTTGCAAAGTTTCCAGTTCAATTATACTACTGAAAAACAGACTCCTTCCTAACACTTCGCTTTTGTTATCACAGATAAAACTAGTTAAAGCTCATCCTGGCTAACACGGTGAAACCCCGTTTCTACTAAAAATACAGAAAATTAGCTGGGCGTGGTGGCCGGTGCCTGCAGTCCCAGCTACTCGGGAGGCTGAGGCAGGAGAATGGCATGAACCCGGGAGGCGGAGCTTGCAATGAGCCGAGGTTGCGCCACTGCACTCCAGCCTGGGGGACAGAGCAAGATTCCGTCTCAAAAAAGAAAAAAAAAAACAAACAAACTAGTTCAAGCTCCAAGCTGTTCCATTTCAACCTGGATTATACAAGTTTACAAACAACCTCTCAGTTGTTCATATCCTTTATCAGTCCACCTGATATGCAAATGCTCCATTACAGTTAGGTTATACAGATATCCTCGACTTAACGATGGTTCAACTTAAGACTTTTTGACTTCACGATGGTGCAAAAGCAATACTGCATGCATTTAGTAGAAACTGTTAGTTTGTATTTTGATCTTTTCCTGGGCTAGTGACGTGACATGTGGTACGATGTTCTCTCATGATGCTGGGCAGAGGTAGCGAGCCATAGCTCCCAGTCAGCCACTTGATCACAGGGGTAAACAACCAATATAGTGCCCTGTGTCACCACATGATTTTGCCCAACTATAAGCTAATGGGGTAAGCGTTCCAAGCACATTTAATGTAGGCTAAGTGAAGCCATGATGTCTGGTAAGTTAGGTGTATTAAATGTAGTTTCTATTTACCACACTTTCAAATTATGATGGGTTTATCAGGATGTAACCCTATTCGAAGTTGAGGAGCATCTGTATAGGGTTTTTGCCCTTAAGTGGCTTAGACTTTACTTAGAAGATGAGTTCAGTAAAACCCCAGAAAGAGGTATTCTAAACCTATGAATCTCATAAGTATGCGGTTAACTCTTTTGTAAGTCACTGACTCCTTGGACAATCTTATGAAAGCTGACCACCTTCCTCCTCAAAATGTACAACCACATATATATACACACACAACCTTTTGCACATAAATTTTGGGCTTCCCAGATCCTCAGCAGCCTTTGGATTCAACAGAGAAAACAGATGACCCCATGGACTTTTGAAAGAGCCAAAGTCCCCACACTCCATGCTCATATAGAGAATGATCATAGAAGACAACAATGTGAGTTCTTTGCTTGATCCCGTATCCATAATTTAAACCCTAATTTAGACCCTGACCTTTTGGTTTAGAAAGACATATTTTCCAAATGTAGAACTGAGTTAGGGATTTTTCAACCCACCTGCTTACCTGTGAGATACCAAGAAGGTGTTAGCCATGAAAACTGTGTCATTAGTTGACTGCTGTACCTCTTCTAAAAGCACATCTGCCATCGTACACTGCAGCAGGCGTGGGAGCTCCTCATTTCGGTCCCCATCAAACATGCCATACACAGCTCCCACCCCCTCTGCAAAGTTATCCATAGCCAGCGCTGAGACACACAGCCTATAACAGAAGCATGAGAAACACAATCATCAAAAAAAGTTACTGGTAAAATATTATTCTTCAAGAAGCATTCTTTTTTTTTTTTTTTTTTTTTGAGATTTTTTTTTTGAGAGGGAGTCTGGCACTGTCACCCAGACTCGAGTACAGTGGCACAATCTTGGCTCACTACAAGCTCCACCTTCCAGGTTCATGCCATTCTCCTGCCTTAGCCTCCTGAGTAGTTGGGACTACAGGCACCAGCCACCATGCCCACCTAATTTTTTTGTATTTTTAGTAGAAACAGGGTTTCACCGTGTTACCCAGGATGGTTTCGATCTCCTGACCTTGTGATCTGCCCGCCTCGGCCTCCCAAAGTGCTGGGATTACAGGCGTGAGCCACCGTGCCTGTCCGGAAGCATTCTTTTAAAAAGTAAGTATTAACTAAAGGTGGTGAAGACTAGAAGCAAATCGTAATCTACACATAAGAAAAGTCCCTAGACGTGATAATTAAGCTACATCTGAAAGAGCTAATGTCCTAAGGAAAGGGAAAACAGCCACATTCATGGGCAGTACATATTAGCTTTGCAATGCTGCCAAAGGCTGGTAAGATGAAACACTTGCTCTTACTAGTGACTAAGGATTACTTTTGTCAAGGCCCATCAGCCAAAGACCACCAGAGCACACCTAGGGTTGAAAAAGTTGAGTTTATTACTCCTTATAGCAAATGAGAGTGCACCCCATGGAACCTTGGGGTATACAGGTAAGGGATGCTAAAAAGAACCCACTACAGGGTTTGGACTTTGGTTCGGTCACTTTCGGCAGGGTCTAAGGAAGAGGATCATACCAGACAGGGTGTCATCAGGAAGTGGGGCCATTCTATGGCTGGGTATAAATCTTATCTATAGGGAAGGAAAATTAGCAGAAGGATAAAGCTGTAACTGGTACAGAAAGCAGCATCTACCCATCTTAGCCATGAAAGA
This sequence comes from Piliocolobus tephrosceles, assembly GCF_002776525.5. Classification (NCBI taxonomy): domain Eukaryota; kingdom Metazoa; phylum Chordata; class Mammalia; order Primates; family Cercopithecidae; genus Piliocolobus; species Piliocolobus tephrosceles. The sequence goes on along the minus strand of NC_045450.1, from coordinate 57,520,552 downwards.
GGGTGTTTGGTATTCTGTTGACTGCACATTCGTGTTGTTTTTGTCTTAAAACTTTATCATGATCTCAAAGGGATCTTATCCGACACTGACGTTCTATGATTTGTTTATGTACAACAGAACAACATGGCCTAGCTATTATGAGCATCAGGCCAGTTCTCAGACGCCAGGGGCTGCCTTTTTTCTTTCTCAGTCTCCAAGGCCAATATACTCACTTATTTCTCTGCCCTGCCATCTCAGCCAGTCCATGGCTCCAGAAAGTTGATGTAACTGTAGAATCTGTGGTTGGCAAAGGTTTCTGATCAATTTTCAGGGTTGTGATATGGCTGTGGGAGGTGAAGGAAGATTAAACCATATATTCTTCTGGATTTTACAAAAAACTATCCCAACAATAGTATTCTTTTATTTTACTTATTTTTTTTTTTTTTTGGAGACAGAGTCTTCCTCTTGTCACAGAGGCTGGAGTGCAGTGGTGTGACCTTGTCTCACCGCAACTTCTGCTTCCCGGGTTCAAGCAATTTTCCTGCTTCAGCCTCCTGAGCAGCTGAGATTACAGGTGCATGCCACCATGCCCGGCTAACTTTTGTATTTCTTTATTCTTTTTTTTTTTTTTGAGACAGAGTCTCCCTCTGTTGCCCAGGCTGGAGTGCAGTGGCACACTATCGGCTCACTGCAACCTTTGCTTCCTGGGTTCAAACGATTCTCCTGCCTCAGTCTCCCGAGTAGCTGAGATTACAGGCACCTGCCACAACAACCAGCTAATTTCCGTATTTTTAGTAGAGATGGGGTTTCACCATGTTGGGCAGGCTGGTCTCGAACTCCTGATCTCAAGTGATTTGCCCACCTCGGCCTCCCAAAGTGCAGGATTACGGGTGTGAGCCACCGCACCTGGCTAATTTTTGTTATTTTTAATAGGGATGGAGTTTTGTCATGTTGACCAGGCTGGTCTTGAACTCCTGACCTCAGGTGATCCACCTACCTTGGCCCCCCAAAGTACTGGAATTACAGGCATGAGCCACTGCGCCCGGCCAACAATAATGTATCTTTTAATAAAATAATCTATGGACAGACTAAGATTCGTTTCCAGAAAGACTGATGAAAGTAGTATGCCAAACTACTGGCAAAGAAGGAGGGGAGAGAAAGGAAAGGGGTAGGAGGATCAAAGGGATAGGAGTTTTCCTCAAAAACTAAGCACAACAAAGATGTCCACATTTTAGCCAACCATCTATTTATGTTAAGTATTTCGATACAATGAAGTCTTGGTACAATGGATGAACTTGTATTGTCTCTTAGATGTTATATAATCTGTGCCACCTAAAACATCTATGCCTTTTGTGAAAATATTCAGTATGTGGGTGGGTAGTAGCCATGGAGTAGTCCTAATACAAACAGATTGACTACTGGATACAACATCTATTCATAACTTAATCAAAGAAGAGAACCTAGGGGCTTTATGGCCTAAATTCATTCTGTTCCTTTCATTAACAGAGATCTCCACAGTACTAAGGAAGACCTACACATGGCTGGTGGGCCTAAGAGCACATACAGATTCCATTTCAAATTTTTTCCTACCTAAATATGTCCAGTGTCTTGTGTTCCAGAACCAGATTTGTATTTCCAGTCAGGTCAAGGTCTTGCAATGTAGCAGGCAAAGCCTCTGGAATCAGGATTTCTGTCAAGTCATTGCAACTTAGGTCTACAAACTAAGAAAAAATCGAGAAATCAAAAGAAAATACATCACAGCGACTTAGTTCTTTACTCCCAAGTGTCCAATCTCTTACTATACCCCCAAAGAGGAACTTAATTTCTTCCCAGGAATTCATTACATACACTCTGGTCCCAAACCAGAATACATGAGAAGAATATTTTTTCTTATGAGAACTATCTTACTCACACTCCTTTCTTCTTTATAACAGGAGAATGACCTCATTCACTCTCCTGCCGTTTCCCCCAATAAGGACATCATTCCAGCACACAGAAGTACCTGGATCTGAGGCAACTGCAGTATTTCTGGGAAAATGCTGATGTTGTTGGAGTGTGCAACAAGGGTGTGCAGCCTTTTGCAGTTTGCTATGGTTGTGGGAATGGTTTTAAGCTTGTTGCCACTTAGGTTCAGCTCCTCCAATTGCTCCAATTTATTTAGTTTGCTGAAAAAGAAACACTAGAATACTAGAATGCACCAAGACTGAGCAGCTGCCAAGGAAGTGCTATTCAGAGTACAGAAGGCTGACATGGTCCACTGCCAGATGACTGGTGAGAAATGAAACCGATACGAGGAACACCAGGAAAGGCAATGGCTCAAGAAGATAACTACTCCTGCTATAACTAAGCCTGATCTCCCTCAGTGTGTTTCAAGGGCTGTTGGATCTTGTGGGCAGGAACATCTTCCTGTTACCTAATGTACAGAAAGTGGCTGGAAAAGGAGTGGCCTCAAATTGGGGGATTAGTTTTGTTGCTTGCTTTACCACTAACTAGCAGCAAAATACTAAGTAAGTCAATTTAAGGAGTCTTCAATACCCTCAGCTGTAAAACATGAGGTTGTACTAAATCATCACTAAGATTCTTTTTTTATTTTTTTGAGACGGAGTTTCACTCTTCTTGCCCAGTTTGGAGTGCAACGGTCTGATTTTGGCTCATCGCAACCTCCGCCTCCCGGATACAAGCAATTCTCCTGCCTCAGCCTCCCGAGTAGCTGGGATTACAGGTATGCACCACCACGCCTGGCTGATTTTGTATTTTTAGTAGAAATGGGGTTTCTCTATGTTGGCCAGGCTGGTCTCGAACTCCCGACCTCAAGTGATCTGCCCACCTCAGCCTCCCAAAGTGCTGGGATTATAAGCATGAGCCACCATGCCCAGCCCATCGCTAAGATTCTTTTCAGTTTTAAATCTCTACACTTACCCATTCATGACATTAACTCATCTCCACTAAACATCTATCAAGTTCTTATTATACACACAGCACTGTGCTGTGGGGCAAGTGATCTACACTGTTCCATGACTGAGCAAAGCTTTCTACATGGTAAGCAAAATACTTTAAGTAAGACTAACACCTTTAGGTTATTACAAATTGTTCTAATTTATTTTGATTTATTGGTTTAAAAATTATAATCAACTGCTGTTAACACGGAGAGAACATTTGAAAAATAAGGAAATTGCCAATACCAGCAATCTGAAAGAATAACTTTTATCATTTTGCTGAATTTCCTACCAAATTTTTCATATTTGTTTTTACATAAATTTTATATCTTGCCTTTTTCATATAACATATCATAAATAATTTCTACTCCTAGAAATTTCATATTTTTAAATGACTAAGCTTTGTAAGTTACAATTATTTTTTCTGATAATAATATATACTCACTGAAAAAAACTGAAAAATAGAGACAAACAGGAAAAAAAATCTTTTAATACTACTGCCAAAGGTAATCTCTGATAACATTTTGGTAGATAGTATTCTTGTCGTTCTTAAGGAATGAAACTATACTTTTCAAATTAAAAAATGGTATTATAGGCCAGGTAGGCGTGGTGGCTCACACCTGTAATTCCAGTACTTTCAGAGCCTAAGGCAGGTCAATCGCTTGAGCCCAGGAGTTTAAGGATGCAATGAGTTATTGCTGCACCATTGCACACCAGCCTGGGCGAAACAAGACCCTGCCTCAAAAACAGAAACAAAAAAAGGTACTATATTATATACACTGTATTTACGACTTTCTTTTACTTAACAATATATTTTTAAAGTGTTCCCATGTCCAAATCTCATGTTATTTTCCCTTATCCTGCCTGGATTTTTCTGACTTGTAAACAGAAATTCAGCCTCCTCATTCAGTTTCTTACTCAGTACCCAGAACTGTGCTAGATTCTGAAAATAGTTCAAAAGAAACAAACAAGATTTGTATTGTGCCTATACAATTGTAACACTGCTCAGGAAATGAACTGATAGTGGATTTACCGTTTAGTAGAGAACACTCATTTTTAAAAATATATTGTTCCTAAATTCCACTCAGTTTTATTCTATATACTCAGATTACTCTATTTTTTGTGATGTTAATTCTTGTCTTTTTCTTTTTTTTGAGATGGAGTCCCGCTCTGTTGCCCAGGCTGGAAAACAATGGCACGATCTCACTCACTGCAACCTCCACCTTCCAGGTTTAAGCAATTCTCATGCCTTGGCCTCCTGAGTAGCTGGGATTACAGGCAGGCACACACCACCACACTTGGCTAATTTTTGTATTTTCAGTAGAGACGGGTTTCACCATGTTGCCTAAGCTGGTCTTAAACTCCTGATCTCAAGTGATCCACCCACCTCAGCTTCCCAAAGTGCTAGGATTACAGGCGTGAGCCACTGTGCCCGGCCTAATTCTTGTCTTTATTACTAACTTTTTTTCATTTTCTTTGATATAAGTTTTATATCAACCTGCTTTTGACCCCTCCAACAATAAAAGTGTCATCAAATTAGGTGAGATTCATAGTTTTACAGCATTTATGCAGCTAATTATGTATCATCCAACAGCTTCATAAACTAATATAATATGTCAGTGGTCCATTATTTTCACTTAATATGAACATATTTGAGGTCAATTAGGTTAATCTGGTAACATTTCAAGAGATCTACCACATCCTGAAATTAAGATTCTGCATTCATTTTAGAAGTCATTAAAAAAAATAAAAATAAAAAATAATTGTTTGATTTTTTTCAAGGAGCCTGACCAGGCATAGTGGCTCACACCTATAATCCCAGCATTTTCATAGGCTGAGATGATCACCTGAGGCTGGGAGTTCAAGACCAGCCTGGACATAGCGAGACCCCCCACCTCTGCAAGTTTTGTTTTGTTTTTTTGAGATGGAGTCTTGCTCCGTTGCCAGGCTGGAGTTGCAGTGGTGTGATCTCAGCTCACTGCAACCTCTGCCTCCTGGGTTCAAGCGATTCTCCTGCCTCAGCCTTCTGAGTGGCTGGGATTACAGGCACCCACCACAACGCCTGGCTAATTTTTGTATTTTTAGTAGATACAGGGTTTCACCATGTTGGCCAGGCTGGTCTTGATCTCTTGACCTCGTGATCTGCCTGCCTCGCCCTGCCAAAGTGCTGCCCTGCCGAAGTGCTGGGATTACAGGCGTGAGCCGCCACACCCGGCCTCTACAAGTTTTTGTTTAAAAAATTAGTCAGGTATGGGCTGGACGCAGTGGCTCACACCTGTAATCCCAGTACATTGAGAGGACAAGGCGGGTGGATCACGAGGCCAAGAGTTCAAGACCAGCCTGGTCAACATGGTGGAACTTTGTCTCTACAAAAATACAAAAAATTAACTGGGTGTGGTGGCACATGCCTGTAATCCCCGCTACTTGGGAGGCTGAGGCAGGAGAATCACTTGAACCTGGGAGGCAGAGGTTGCAGTGAGCTGAGACCGCACCACAGCACTCCAGCTGGCCAACAGAGCAAGACTCCATCTCAAAAAAAAAAAAAAAAAAAAATTAGTTGGGTGTGGTAGTGCATGCCTGTAGTCCCATCTCCTTGGAAGGCTGAGGCAGGAGAATCACCTGAACTGCAATCAAGTTTCTCCTGTGTATTTTCTTAAGCTCTATCTCACTTTGTAAATGGTAAATGTACATAAAAATTAAAATTTTATAATTTACATATATATAATTTCATCAAAAATTATTAAATATCAAATGTCATTGCCCCATGTTCTTCGTTTTTGAAAATATTATTTTTAATGACTACTTTCATGGCATAGATTTTTCTGGTGTTAAATTTTCCAAGTTTTAGCTGGTCATGGTGGCATGCGTCTGCAGTCTCAGGTATCTGAGAGGCAGAGAGGTAGGAGAATCACTTCAGCCCAGGAGTTTGAGACCAGCCTGGACAACGTAATGAGATCCCATCTCTTAAAAAAAAAAAAAAAAGTTCCAAAGTTGCTGTTTTAACCAAATGTATTTTGAAAGGTATTTACTTATTCACTGACACTGTCTCAAACTTTGACAGCATTAAACATCTTTCTTACGTGTTCTTATAGGTGTAGCCTGGCTAACTACTATTCATCTCTTCCTTCAGGGAGCCTAACCCCATCCCCAGGCTCTGTGCAACGTGACTGGCAATGTGTGCATATCTTCTTCAACACCCTGCCTTTCTATTTATTTATTTTATTTATTTAGTAATTTTTTGAGACAGAGTCTCACTCTGTCGCCCAGGCTGGAGTGCAGTGGCACAATCTTGGCTCACTGCAACCTCTGCCTCCAGGGTTCAAGCAATTCTCCTGCCTCAGCCTCCAGAATAGCTGTGATTACAGGCATGTGCCACCACGTATGGCAAATTTTTTTGTATTTTTAGTAGAGACAGGGTTTCATCATATTGCCCTGGCTGGTCTCAAACTCACGAACCTGTGATCCGCCCGCCTTGGTTTCCCAAAGTATTGGGATTACAGGCCGTGAGCCACCACTCCCAGCCAAACACCCTACCTTTCTTAGACTGCACTGCAACTGCCTATCCACTTGTTTATTTCCCCAATTTGACTGTACATTCCTAGAGGACAGAGACTGTAACTGTTACACAATACTTGACATACAGTAAGCATTCCATTTTTGTACTATGAATAAATAACAGTATTTTATAAAACAATGCTGACAAGAGAAAAGAAAAAATTGTCTTCAGAATTTGTTTCATAAGCCTGTACTTTTCTAGATTGAGTATTAGACCATAATTAAGTAGTCACAACTAAAAATAAAACATATTTTAACCAATTTTCCTGGTTACTGATACTTAGCAACAGGGTACTAACTATTAAGATGAGATCTTGCCACTCAACTAGTAAAATTATAGCATCTGTAAGTCAGTCAACGTAAACAGAGTCATAGTCAGATGGCTATGTTTTTTCTGACAAATGTAGAATTAACGTTGTGTATTTGAAATGAACAAAGTCTGCATTCATTTTACCTTGCAGGAAAGGTCTGTAACTGATTGTTTGCAAGGTGCAAGATTCGCAGGTGCGGGTGCCCCACCAGGACAGGTATGCACTGATCCGTCAGGAGATTGTTGGTCAGATAAAGCAGCTGCAACATACTCAAACTCTCCTCGCCAGTGCAGGCAGATGGTAAAGACTCCAGACTATTTGCAGATGCATTCAAGTATCTGAGACTGACAGAACACACACAGATCATCACCTCCTTTATTTGTTGCCTTCCTATATAGAAACCATCATGTCACCTCAGTATGGAATGCTGCCATTCCAAGCTCCCAAATGGAAAAAAAGAAAAACATTCTCCAAGTAGTTTTTCTCTAATTGATCCTATCCAACCCAAAGTTCCTTTTACTCAATTCATGCAAACCAAGTAGAGAGAAAAAAGTACAAGCCTGGTTGTTTTCCCAGGCTTCTGGAGTGCCTGATTCTAACCTAACTTCATCTTTTACTGTCAAACTGCCTACTGAAAGGATGTTGCTGAATATCATGTTCACATATTTCTGAACTACGAATACACCATTTAGAAAAACTTTTGTCTGGGATGGGCCTGGTGGCTCATGCCTGTAATCCCAGCACTTTGGGAGGCTAAGGTGGGCGGATCACAAGGTCAAGAGATCAAGACTATCCTGGCCAACATGGTGAAACCCTGTCTCTACTAAAAAAATAAAAAATAAAAAAATTAGCTGGGCGTGGTGGAATACTCCTGTAATCCCAGCTACTCAGGAGGCTGAGGCAGGAGAATTGGTTGAAACCAGGAGGTGGAGGTTGCAGTGAGCCGAGATCACATCACTGCACTCCAGCCTGGTGACAGAGCTAGACTATGTCTCAAAAAAAAAAAAAAAGAAATTATACTTCCACAAGAAGACTATTAAGAATGCCAGTTTGCCACACATTTGTCAACTGTCAACACTGAATATTAGAAATCCATTTTAATCTTTGCCAATCTAATAGACAAAACATGGAATAATTTAAAAATTTGCCTAACATAGTATTTGGTATATACAGAATATTCTCTTTTTTTTTTTTTTGAGACAGAGTCTCACTCTGTCACCCAGGCTGGAGTACAGTGGCGCGATCTCAGCTCACTGCAAGCTCCGCCTCCCAGGTTCACGCCACTCCCCTGCCTCAGCCTCCTGAGCAGCTGGGACTACAGGCACCCGCCACCATGCCCGGCTGATTTTTTGTATTTTTAGTAGAGACGGGGTTTCACCGTGTTAGCCAGTATGGTCTCGATCTCCTGACCTCGTGATCCGCCTGCCTCGGCCTCCCAAAGTGCTGGGATTACAGGTGTGAGCCACTGCGCCCGGTCCAGAACATTCTCAATAAAAGGCAGCTGTTATTATTAAACTTGTGTGTTCTCAGGTCTTCTTCATGTCGTATGATCCATAATCCGTAATTCGCTTTTTATATTGAAATATAAGTTTTACATAATGAATTAGCTTTTAAGCTAATGGCGAGTACTGTGTGTCTGCTTGTGTTGTGGTCTCAACAAAGCTCTGTCCAGAGTTAGCATCAAATAAATACCACTGACAATTCACTACAGCTAAGTTACTCACTACAGATTCTAAGGTTGTAAACTAATTTTATTCAGACTATCACGAGGACCAAATACAGCATTATGCATTGCTAACAAACATTTGTAGATTAACAACTGCATCAAGACTCCATATAAATGTTACATAAAGAAAATTTCCTTTAAATACTTTTTAGAATTTCCAAAGATTTTATTCTGAAGAACATGCAACCAACTGTATTATACATTAAGAGATGTATAAGCTGCTAAAGACAGAACAAGCCAGACAACTGTGGGCTGAACAGTTTTTTACGTCTCCTGTTCATTTACTACTGTTCATCTCTGTTTTCTCCATTTCTAAATTGAAAACAATATTGCCTTCTCCATGTTGTAGAAAAATATAATTAAAAACCAGTTTTCAGCGCTCGCTTTGGCAGCACATATACTAAAACTGGAACGATATAGAGAAGATTAGCAAGGACTCTGAGCAAGAATAACATGCAAATTTGTGAACCATTCCATATTTGAAAAAAAAAACCAAAACACTAGTTTTCAGGTTGGGTGCAGTAGCTCATGCATGTTAATCCCAACACTTTGAGAGGCCAAGGCAGGCAGATCACTTGAGTCTAGGAGTTTGAGACCAGCCTGAACAAAATGGTGAAACCCTGTCTCTACAAAAAATAAAATTAGCCAGGTGTGGTGGTGCACGACTGTGGTCCCAACTACTTAGAAGGCTAAGGAGGAAGGATCACTTAGACCCAGGAGGTCAAGGCTGCAGTGAGCTATGACTGCACCAATGCACTCCAGCCCGAGTGACAGAGTGAAATCATGTCTCTAAAAAAAAAAAAAAAAAAACCCACAAAAACAAACCAACCCCACAAAACTAGCTTTCACTTAAAGGTGATGTACACATTAGGTAAACCTGATTACAGGCCTAAAATAGGAAGACATGTCATCTATTTGTTAATTTATAGTGAGAAGGCAAATGACACCTTTTGGAAGGACATTACCTGTAAATACAGTTTTCAAAAAGTACCCAAAAAGCTTGCACATAAAGACTGTAATTCAAAGGCAGTCTGGTAAAGCTAGAAGCAAAAACCAAATTAACTTTGGTGGTATGTCCTTTTCTCTCCAATGCAAAAGCTCTAAATTGCCCAAAGAAGCCACAGCAGAATGTTACTTATCTTTAAATACCACAACTGTATTTGTTTTCAGAGATGAAAGCCTGAATTTTCTCAACCTTTCTGAAATTGTTTACAACACAGAAACCTCTTTAAGGATTTGACAGTTACTTCAACTAGGAATTACTGCCTCATAAAACAGTGTCATATTTTGTTTCATAAAAATTGCAAATAAGTCTCCACCCATAGTTGGACTATAGGTAAACTCTCTGTAAATACAGTTCCAAAGGTCACTTCAATGATAAGTTACTGCAGTCTGTTCAGCCAATGATTCTGCTCTTCTGAAAAAAATCCTATGGTACTTACTTTAAGGCCTTGGAGAAGAGGGTGTCTGGCAGCCTCGTGAGTGCATTATGCTGAAGATCCAACACCTCGAGGGGGATGTGCTCTACCAGTGTTGGGAGGTTTTGCACGTGATTGTGTCCCAGCATCAGTTTTCTAAGACTCAAGCTACTCAGAATTCTAGGGGGGAAACATACAAACAAACAAATAAAAAACTTAGTTAACTCATTCTTTCTGAGGCTGTCCTGGCCCATTGAACTGAACTCAGTTAACTTACAGAAACATATTCTCCCAGACTGTATACTCACTGACAAGTGCCTGAGCCAAGAAAGCAGCTATGACCATATGTTTACCTACCACCCACCAGGAAGTCATTAAGGTCATTCTGAGAAAAGGTGAATTAATAAAGGCAAACAGCACACAGGAGATCTAAACTAAAAAGGCAATTTTTAGAATAAATCAATTTAGATTTTAAGTCTAAGCAGCACCAAAAATTCAGTATATTAACACATCTTGTGAATAAACTCGTAACAATTCACTACAATAAAAACTACTATTTATTGAGTGCTTAAAACGTGCTAAGCCACTTAACAATGAAGTTCATTAAAATGAAGCTCATTCAGAAAGGTTTGGTAACTTTGATTTGCCTAAGATTTTACACTGCATAGTAAATAGTAAAGTCTGGACTTGAATTAAGTTTTGACTCCAAAGATTATGTTCATATTTACTATGTTAAATGCCTGTAGTTTAATTTTAAAGACTCCATAGGTAATAACCATGTATTTTATACCTCAATGGTTTTGAATATATCATTCCCTGCCCCCTTCACCAAGCACCACTCTCTTTCTCCCATCACTTAGAAAAAATCCCATCATCTGGTAAGGGTCAATTCAAATGCCATCTTCTCATGAAACATTCCCTAATTATTCAAATTTATTCTGATTTTCTCCATTTAATTTATACAGTGTAGTGATTAAGAGTGAAAGCTCTGCAGTAAAAGTGACTATATCCAAGGCCAGGTGTGGTGGCTCATGCCTGTAATCCCAGCACTTTGGGAGGCTGAGATGGGCCCATCGTTTGAGCCCAGGAGTTTGAGACCAGAGCGGCCAACATGGCAAAGCCCCGTCTCGACTAAAAACACAAAAATTACCTGGGTGTGGTGGTGTGCACCCACAGTCCCAGCTATTGGGAGGGGGGCACTGAGGCCAGAGAATCACCTGAGCCCAGCAGGTTGATGCCACAGTGAGCAGTGATTGTGCCACTGCACTCCAGCCTGGGTGACAGAATGAGACCCTGTCTCCGTCCCCCACCCCCGCCTCCCAAAAAGAAAGACTACCTTCAAATGCCAGCTCCCATCACTTCCTGGTTAAGTGCAACCTTCAACAAGTTACCTAACTGCTCTAAGCTTTACTTTCCTCATTTCTAAGATGAAGATAAGAGTACCTATTAAATATATAATAAGGTTTTTAAAGGATTAGGTAAGATCATAAAAGTGATATTCTTACAACATTGCTCAGCTTATAACAGCTCATCCTAAAAAAAATTAACCATTATTACTATCATGTCACCAACCTATGGCAGCAATTCTTAGTATATTTACTTCATCACAGTTATCCACATATATTATACTATCTTCTCATTAAGTTCCTTGCAAGCCAAGCCCATGCTTTAGCCTTTACTATGTTCCTTACAGCACATCACACTGCCTCATGCTCAACAGGTACTCAACACTCACTGAACAAATAAAAGGCAACCCAAATCTAGAAAAAAAATTAAATACACACACACGTAAATGTTAGTACATACATACATATATACATAATATATGCATTCAGGCACACATACCTTATGGGAACCTCTGTGAGAAGATTATAGCTCACATCTAATACTTCTATCTTCTTTGCTTCACAGGCCCAGTCAGGGACACACTCTAGCAGGTTTCTGCAGAAAACAAATAATTAAATGGCAACATTTAAGATGAAAAGTGGAACTCATTTCACTAGACTGTAATGTATCCATTAACCAGCCTGTGAGCCCTTGAGGGCAGGGACACAGTCTCCAAGGCATCCCATGGTACATTACCTGGAATACAGTAGGTGCTCAATGAATGCTGTTGACTTAGAAGGGATAGGAGAGACAAGTACTTGAAAATGTATAATACTGGATCAATCATGCTGTATGCTCAAAGAAGATAAAAAGGCTTCCTACAATAAAAAAGCACACTTGGGATGGGATGAGGGAAAGATAAGGAATTATAATTAACAAACCTTCAAAGATGACTTAAGACTTCCACAGGTAATGACTGGGTAAGAAAAGAAGTAAATTCCAGGGAAAATGAACAGAACAAATAAAAGTGAGACAGTAAAGCCAACAGATAACTGGTGGGGGAAAAGTTTCAAACCATTTAGAACGTGAGCTCAAATAATCAGTAGAGCACTATGCAGATATTTAGTAGAGAATTTTTTTTCAGATGTGACAGCTTCTCTAGGCCTCAAGATATCTATGGGTTTATCGAGTGATATAATGAGGCAGAATGAAGTAGCACTATGTAAGAGAAACACACATATTGCTATACCTTAGTGAAGGAAACCCTTTACCTAAAATGGATCAAAATAAGCTCTCTAAGAAATATGTGGGTTAGAATATGAAGGTGCTATACAATAGCCTGAGGTGAGGAGCACATTACAAGCACTGGGTGGCAACATGAGCTGGAGCACAGAGGCAAGAGAAGAAACACATGACGAGTATGGGGAATAACATGCAGCTTGGTGATGCTGGAGCACCCGGAGGAGAGGGCCTGGGTTGGAGATGTGAGTGTAGCTGAAATAACTGGAGTAAATGAGGTCGCGTCCAATGGAGTGTAGCGGACCAAGGACAGAACCCTGGGGATAATCAGCCTTTAAAGGGCTAGCTGAGGAAGAAGGGTATGCAAAAGAAACATGGTCAAAGTGGCCTGAAAAGAATCAGACTATATTAGCTAGTCAAGGAAAAAGCATGTTTGGAGAAAAGAGAGCAAGATTAACTGTGTCAATACAGAAAATTTCCAATAAAAGCAGAACTAAACTGAGTTGTTAGAGGGATAAGCAGATGGAGACTGAAGAAACTAAGCCAACAAATGCACATAATTCTTGAGAAATTTGGACAAAACGGGGAAGAAAGGAATTAAGACAATAGCTGGGGGGTTGTGAGGTAAAGGGAACTTTGTTATGACAGAAGAGATAAAGTGTGTGTACAGAGTAAGAAAAAAGAGGCTGAAAACACACACACAGAGAGAGAGGAGGGAAAGGGGAAGAGGAGGGAGGAGGACAATGAAGACGAACAGAGCAAGGTCCACGGCAGTGGGAGTGGAGGGGACACAGGCACAGACAGCTAGACTGGCCATGAACAGAGGAGAGAAGCTGAGAATGAAACGCATCTATATAAATTCAAGCAAGGTAGGTGTTCAGAAGCTGAGGGAAACCACCCACAATGGCCTCTATTTTCCCAATCAAGTAAGAAGCTAAGTTCCAGTATGGAGGAGACTGGGGAAGGGGACACTGAGGGAGGCAGATGCTGAGGACACTGGGAGGAGCTGGCAAGAGAGAGAACCAATAAGCTCCAGATGAAGTTGGAAATTTTGAGTTTGCAGTGGTGTCTACTCGGATGTGATTTTCTTTGGCAACGATCAAGCTCGATGGAAAAGGTAAAATTTTAGTGCTGATCCACACTGGGGTTTTGCTGGGAAGATAAGCAGAAAGAAATGGAGTCTAAAACATTAGCTCAAAATGATAATGATAAAGTAATGAAATCAACAAAAAGAAACCTGGTTACAATAGCTAGTATTTCTTGGGGTGACTACAGATCAGGTACTATCCCATGCATTCTGCATCTATCACCTCACCGAGTCTTCACAACAGCCCTGACCACATAGGACCCTGCCCACTGCCCCTTTGATCTGCTCTGGGCATCCTGTACTCACAGCACTTAGGATGCTGCCCTGTCACTGCTTGTTTGATTGTTCATCTCGCCACTAGACTGCAAAACTCAACCACTGAACCCAGAATGCCCAACAGTTGTCAAAAATGAATAAAAGAAAAACAAACCTCATTTATGTTTGTTTCTGGCCACTGAGAGTAGTAGTAAAATCCTGAATATAATTAATATCCCTTCAAAAATGAGACCAATATGAGTTACAGGAGTACAAAATAAATAAATAGTATTTTAAAACCCACTATCTGGCCAGGTGCAGTGGCTCACGCCTGTAATCCCAGCACTTTGGGAGGCCGAGGCGGGCGGATCACGAGGTCAGGAGATAAGACCATCCTGGCTAACATGGTGAAACCCCGTCTCTACTAAAAATAGAAAATATTAGCAGGGCGTGGTGGCGGACGCCTGTAGTCCCAGCTACTCAGGAGGCTTAGGCAGGAGAATGGCATGAACCCGGGAGGCAGAGCTTGCAGTGAGCCGAGATCACGCTACTGCACTCCAGCCTGGGCAACAGAGTGAGACTCCGTCTCAAAAAACCAAAATCAAAACCAAAAAGAAACAAAAACCCATTATCTAAAAATCAAGAATTATCTGAGTCCAACTGACAAAATGGGAATCAGTGCCATGAAGATAACAGGTCTTCTTTGTTTGCATCTCATCCTACATCTACAGTCTTTAAGAAAGAGTAATTCATAGACACCTTACTATTTCAAGAGAATCCTTCCTTTATACAGTAAGGCTATTAAACTTATTGATCCACTCATCCTTTCTCCTTTTTCCAGGTTATCCAAATATTTCAAAATACTTAAGACTTCTTGTACATCAAAACTGGCAAAGAATCCACATGTACCTCTTAAACGGTAAGAAACAAGTACCACCTCATCAGCAACACTCACCGGGAGAGATCCAAGGAAGTGAGCAGGCTGGGTACTGGATAGACGTTCACTGCTGTCAGCCCTAATCCATAAACAAACAGGTGTTAGTGACATCCTCTAAAAAAGAAAGTAACTGAGAGCTGACAAGAGAAAAGTAGCTTAGTGAAATCACCAGAGAGAAAACTGATGCCTTCTACTAAAATGAGTTAAAGACAAAAACTACCGAAAACTCACTTTGACTAACTGTTTGATCCCAATTTGTCTTGAAAAACAAATGGAACAGCTAACTGAAGAATCCTGTGTACTGCACTGCCTTTACACAAGGTTAAGCAGTAGTTAAACGTTAACAGGAAATATTTTAACTTTTAATTGAAGTATAACATAAATACAGAAAAGTGCAACAATTCAGTAAATTTTCACAAACTGAACATACTAATGGAACCAACACCCACATCAAGAAACAGAACATTACCAGTTCCCTGGGAACTGCCCCATGTTTCCCCTTCCAGTCACTGCCCCTCAAGGGTAACATTATCCTGACCAAGTACTAAATTGCTTTTGCCTGTCTACATAAATATATGCATGCAGTAGGTATAATTACTTCTGTCTGTCTACATAAATATATGCACACAGTATGTATAATTCATTTCTCTGGCTTCATTCACTCCACAGTATGTTTACAGGATTTGTTTATACAGTTGCATATGATTATAGTTCATTCATTCTCATACCTGTATAAAATTATTTTATGTGAATATACCACAATTTATTTGCCCATTTTAGAGTTGATGGACATGTAAGTCCTTTCCAGTTTGCAGTTACTATGAATAGTACTTCTATGAACATATTTGTCCATGTCTTTTGTGAACTAATGTAAGTCCTTATTTTGAGCATAAGCCTAGAAGAGGCACTGCTAGGTACAGGGTATGTTTCTGTTCACCTTAGGAGATACTACTGAACAGTATTCCAAAGCAGTTATACCAATTTACACTCCAACAGCTGCCCCTGGGATTTTTAGTCCATTCTAGTCATTCTGGTAGGTGTGTAGTGGTGCCACATAGGAGTTTCAATTTGCATATCCCTGATGACTAGTCAAGTTCAGTGCTTTCCCTATATTAACTGATCACATTTAGATAATTTCTTTCTGTAAAGCAGAGTTCTTGACTTTGAGGCATCAAAACTGCAAGTTTTTATGTATTTAAGTATTTAAATACAATTAAAATATTTAATTTATTTGTAAATACTTAAATATTTACAAAGAGTAAATATTTAGGACTGCACGCCTGTTGATGAGGTCTTTTCCAGTAAGGCCAGGAATTCAGACTCTTTAGACACATTAAGGATAGGGATGGGCCTGATAACAAAAATCTCCATGGCTAGGACTTAATACGATGTCAGGCATCTATAAACAGCGTAAGTCAACACTCACCAGTTTTAACACTCTTCTGACCAAGCAATTAATCTAAGCTACAATTTGAAGCTTCTATAACATAATAAAAGGCAATGCAAATAGAACTCCTCAACTTTTATCTGTATAATCTAGTTTACATATACAGAAAAATAAAGAGAATAAAATAATGAACCCTCTTTCACCTATCATAGCTTTTAACAAATCTACATTCTGCTTTATATGCTGTAGACCTTTTTTTTTTTCTTTTTTGAGATGGAGCTTCGCTCTTGTTGCCCAAGCTGGAGTGCAGTGGTGCAATCTTGGCTCACTGCAACCTCCACCTCCTGGGTTCAAGCAATTCTCCTGCCTCAGCCTCCCGAGTAGCTGGGATTACAGGCACACGCCACCACGCCTGGCTAATCTTTTCTATTTTTAGTAGAGACGGTCTTTCACCATGTTAGCCAGGCTGGTCCCGAACTCCTGATCTCAGGTGATCCGTCCACTTCGGCCTCCCAAAGTGTTGGGATTACAGGCTTGAGCCACCGCGCCCAGCCCAGACTTTTTTTTTTTTTTAAATAATTACAATACCACACATACCAAGAGGTAAACATCATCCTGAATATGGTTTTCATCACTCTTATGTATTCTTTCATACTAATAGCATGCTTATAGCTAAGAAAACAGTATTTCTGTGTTTTAAATTTTGACATAACTATCACAATATACATTTAATTATGTACTTTTCCTTGCTCAAAAAAAAGTTTGCAATTTATCCATATTACCATACGAAGCTTTAGTACATTCATTTCCACTGCTGTGCAATATTCTGTTGCATAAATATATCACTACTGATTTACCAATTTTCCTATTAAAAATCCTACTTTTAGGCCAGGTGCAATGGCTCACGCCTGTAATCCCAAACCTTTGGGAGGCTGAGGTGGGCAGCTAACTGGAGGTTAGGAGTTCAAGAACAGCATGGCCAATATGGTGAAACCGTGTCTCTACTAAAAATGTAAGAATTAGATGGGCATGGTGGCACACTCCTGTAATCCCAGCTACTCAGGAGGCTAAGAGAAGAGAATCACGTGAAACTGGGCGGCAGAGGTTGCAGTGAGCCAAGATCAGGCAACTGCACTCCAGCCTGGGCAACAGAGCTAGACTCCATCTCAAAATCCTACCTTTTTGTGCTCACAAAAAGTGATAAACAATCTGGTATACATCTCCTTTGCACATGTGGGTGTCTCTGGGATATATCCCAAGCAGGAAATTCTGCTGCTGTAGCACAAGAGCAAGAATGTATAAATAATATGCAAACAAACTACTGTGGCTGCATTCCAGTAAAACTTCATTTAGAAACATAGAAACTTGAATTTCATAGTGATTTTCACATGTCACAAAATTATTCTTCTTTCTTTTTTTGAGATGGGGTCTCACAAGTCTCACCCAGTTCTCTCATGAGAACAACACATGGCACGATCTCAGCTCACTGTAACCTCTGCCTTCCAAGTTCAAGTGATCCTCCCATGCCAGCCTCCCGAGTAGCTAGGAGCACAGGTGTGCCACCATGCTGGCTAATTTTTGTATTTTTTGCAGAGACGGGGTTTCGCCATGTTGCCCAGGCTAATCTCAAACTCATGAGTTCAGGTGATCAGCCCATCTTGGCCTCCCAAAGTGCTGGGATTACAGGCATGAGCCCCCAGGCTCAGTCACAAAATTCTCCTTTTGACTTTTTTTTTAACCTAGCCACTAGAAAAATGTAAAAACCATTCCTTATGGGCCATACAAAAAGAGGTGGCAGGCCAGATGCAGTCCTGGGGTATAGTTTGCCAACCCGTTTTAGACCATTATTGATGCTCTGTTTTGAACATGCTTGCCCACTTCCCCACCACCACTACTCTGTGGAATGCCTCTTATTATGCTCAATTAGTAAAGCTCAAAGTATCCTGCCATGTCTTTATGCGCACTGCAACCACTTAAGTATTGACAGCAAAGTGAAAAGATAAAGCTTTGCCTCAATGAGCCACAAACCCCATCCTGCAGAGTGGCTGAGGAACACCACAGATGTCACTGTTCTTAGAAAGCACTGACAACAGCTGAAAGAGAAAAAAACAAAAGGCTGGATAGAAAACTCACTGTTGGAACTGGCATAGAGGGTCCGAAGGGAGAAGCCACTGAGTGTTAGCTCCCTCAGCTGGTTCCGCTCACAGTGCAGCTGTTCCAAGCTGCATAAAGAGCTAAGATCCAAGTCAGTCAGTCGGTTGTCCCGCAGATCCACGTGGGTGATGTGTTTATTTCCCTCCAGATTTTCAATAGCCATGGTTTTCAAATGGTTCATCCTTAATATGCAGAAACAAGAAAATAATCAGAAACAAGAGTCTATTAAATGCGCTTACCAGAATAAAAAATAGGACAGGCATGATCCCTTTCTCCGTTTCGTTTTCTTTTTGTTTTGAGACGGAGTTTCGCTGTGTTGCCCAGGCTGGAGTGCAAAGGCGTGATCTCGGTTCACTGCAACCTCCGCCTCCCGGGTTCAAGTGATTCTCCTGCCTCAGCCACCCAAGTTGCTAGGATTAGAGGCACCCTCACCATGCCCAGCTAATTTTTTGTATTTTTAGTAGAGATGGGGTTTTACCATGTTGGCCAGGCTTGAACTCCTAACCTCAGATGATCTGCCCACCTCAGCCTCCCAAAATGCTGGGATTACAGATGTGAGCCACCGTGCCCGGCTCCCTTTCTCTGTTTCGTAAACAATTTAAGAATTTCACTACTTGCCTCATTTTGCAAGATACTATATAAATAACTACAGTTGATGAATAACTCAAGGTACAGCTAAGTCAGACAATCCAGACTGGCAAATACATATACAAATTAATAAAGAGAAGGAAAAAACAGGCCATATCTACGAACAAGTTAAACACTTTTATCCAAACACCTAATAAGGTCAGGTGGGCACTAAGTAGGACAAAGGAACAGGAAGATGAACACAACCTTTTGAGTGAGTGAGTAGCAAAGCAGTCACAACAGTACCATGTCCAGAGTATAAGGATGGAACCATACTTCCTCCTACTGCTATGCCTGCTCTATCTCTAGTGCTAAGGTTCACATAAAATTAATTAACAGACAAGGAAATAATCTGTGTGTGTGTATATATATACACACACACTCACATATATATACACACACACATATATGGAAGAGTTTAAAGGTAAATTATACAAAATGACCTCTGGGTTCTTTTCTGTACAAGTATATGATTTAATTTATGTAGGTCTGTTCTCACTTTCCTGTATTTCTATAAATCTCTCAAGTCTCCAGTGTGGTTAAAAAAAAACAAAAACTCTCTGTTACTGTCTTTACAAGGTACATCAATGGTTTACTGTAAATTACAGAACACCCAATAGGTGTCTTTTTACCAGCTTCAATTAGGAAAAGGTTATGACCAGAAAATAAAATCCTCATAAAAAGTTCTTAGTGGCCGGGCGCGGTGACTCAAGCCTGTAATCCCAGCACTTTGGGAGGCCGAGATGGGCGGATCACTGGGTCAGGAGATCGAGACTATCCTGAGTAACACGGTGAAACCCCCGTCTCTACTAAAAAATACAAAAAACTAGCCGGGCGAGGTGGCGGGCGCCTATAGCCCCAGCTACTCGGGAGGCTGAGGCAGGAGAATGGTGTGAACCCGAGAGGCGGAGCTTGCAGTGAGCTGAGATCCAGCCACTGCACTCCAGCCTGGGGGACAGAGCGAGACTCTGTCTCAAAAAAAAAAAAAAAAGTTCTTAGTAATGAAACCTTTAACATTTTAATTGTAATACAATGGATATCAAGAAGAAACCCAATGACTCAACAGAAAAATGTCATTTATGGAAATCTACAAACTACTAATATACATATAAAAAGATGTTCAACCTCACTGCTATGTAAATTAATGTTGATTAAAACAATGAAATACTTGTTTCAATCTACTAGACTGATGATAAAGAAAAAGAAATGCTAAAATCCAACACTGACAAAGATATGAGAAAATGGGAATTCTCCTACAATGTTGGAGGGGTCAGGCACAGTGGCTTACACCTGTAATCCCAACACTTTAGGAGACCAAGGCAGGAGGATTACTTGAGCCAGGGAGTTCAAGACCAGCTTGGACAACACAGTGAGACTCCATCTCTACAAAAAATTTAAAAAATAAAAAATATACATTGATGGGAAGGTAAGCAAAAACAACCTCTGTCAAAGGCAATTTGATAGTCTCTATCACATGGTACAACTACATGATCCTTCATCTCTCTGCTACTGAATGATAACTAAAGTCTTACTATACCTTTGAAAATATACATTTCTACATTGTTCAAAATACCTAATGTTATGGGCCAGGCATGGCAGCTCACACCTGTAATCCCAGCACTTTGGGAGGCTGAGGTAGGTGGACTGCTCAAGTCCAGGAGTTTGAGACCAGCCTGCACAACATGGTGAAACCTCGTTTCTACTAAAAATAGAAAAAAAATTAGCCAGGCCTAGTGGTGCGCACCTGAAGTCCCAACTACTTGGGAGGCTAAGGTGGGAGAATCGCCTGAGAACAGGAGGTCAAGACTGCAGTGGGCTGAGATCGTGCCACTGTATTCTAGCCTGAGTGACAAAGTGAGACCTTGTCTCAAAACAACGACACCAAAATTTTAAAAACCCTAATGTCTTAAACAAATCTTCGTAAAAAGAAGACATAAAGGTCCAACAGAGTCGATTTAAAGGAAGCTGTGGTAAAGAATAACCTTACCTTAAATCCACATGCTTGATATGGTTCATCCTATTCAGCACCCCTAAGTTCAGGACTTCCAGGCAATTTCCTGCCATAACCACTTTATCTAACATAGTGAGTTTCTCATAAACCTCAGGAATTTGACTAAAGTTGTTGAAGGAAATTCCCAAGGAGGAAAGCTGTTGTAGATTTCCCAGTTCTTCAGGTAAAGTAGTCAGAAAGTTGCCATCAAGACAGAGGGTTTGAAGACTATAGGAAGAAAACAAAACAAGTCTACTTTATGGAAGGTTTCACTGGAATGCATAGAATCAGTTAGGGATTCTGATTTATGTCACTAATTAATTATCAATCCAAAAATAGTAGTGTCCTAACTCTCCATCTATACAGACTTAATAGATGACTTACACAAATGGTCACCCCAACATTAAAAGAGTTAAGACCTCTGCTGTTGAAGCTGAGGGATCAGTCCCTGCTATAGGCAGGTAGATCTATGATGTCAAAAACTGCTGCTGACTAGAATCCTAGTAAGTACACGATTTATTTCACTGCAAGAGCTCATGGTTCTACCTTCATTCCAAACCCCAGGCAAGTTCCTTATCCTGCAAGGGAAAAGATGAATCTAGTAAAAGTTACTTACTTTAGCAGATTGCCAATTTGACTTGGTAGGTCACGAAATCCATTACAGGAAAGGTTGAGCTCAGTAAGGGTAGAGATCTCACATAACAATATAGGAAACAACCCAAGTTTATTATGGGACAAGTTCAGGCCCTTCAGTTGAGAAAATCTAAAGAGCAAAGGCAAAAATGGATATTGCATTTCAATACATCTATTACTATATCTTTACGAGGGACATCAATGGACTTTGATAATCTATTTTAAATGTCTAATAGAATTTATTCCAAAAATACTTATTGAGCACTTGCTACACATCAAACATTGAGTGGGGACAGAGGACACCAAGATGACTAATGCACAGTCCATGTGATGAAGGAAACCAGGTCTAGCATTACAGGAGCTCTCCTTTCTCCTTAAAAAGGTAGACAATCTTGAAGAACAGCTCATGCTGGTATAATTCTTTTGTATTTCATCATACTTGATATGCTTGAAATTTTTCCATTATTAAATTTCTACATGTAATATACAAAAGCCTTGCAAGAATTAATCAACTCATAGAGCAACAGCTAACAAATATGTAGACCAAATCCCATTTTTAATAAGCAACTTTTTTTCATACTGAAATTATGTTGGCTCAAATGTCACATAAAATGAATAAACCAGTTAGAGCTTCAAAATAATGAATGTGACAGCATTTTACCATTACGTGACCTGATACACAAAATAGTAATTTTTAGTGCTTCTATTTTGTTCATGGAAATAGAAGTATCTATATTGTCTTACCTAGAGATAGCATTGTTATAAAATGGATCTCTTGGGTTTCTTCTTGATATCCATTGTATTATAATTAAGATGTTAAAGGTTTCATTAGCAAGAACTTTTTATGAGAGACTCTGCTAATTCCACTAGGGAGTAGGATGTTTTGTTATTATCCAAGTGCAAGATGGTAAGGCTGAGATGTTCTCCATGATGATGATCAATCACCTGCTTCTAGATATGAATCCCTGGTACCTCATTCTAATGCTTCTCTTTTTCAAATTTTCAACTTGTGATTTTCAGATGACCTAACCGTGATTGCTGATTATTCCTTTGGCTGGTTCTTTAAATTCAGAATTTATGATTCAGCCCTCAAACTGGACTACTTCTTTTTCATAGCAACTCACAAAGAAATGCTAGAAACCAACTTCCTTAAAATTATTGTTTTCATTTTTACAAGCCAATATTATTAAAATAACTACCTCATTACTAAGTAGACGCTTACACTTGAAAAACTTTCTAAAACAATTATCAGATGAGATAACAAAACACAACATTTTCTGGACATCACTCTAGAATTATTAGCTCTTAAGGAAGGATGTAAAATATGTAATTTTAATGTATATTATCTTTTTAGTCACCATCTAATTTAAATCACTTTGAATGCTTTGATTTCCAATTTCTACCTTCTCCTCCAGAAGCCCAGACAATTACTTACAACACATATTTATTCACTGCGTCCATTCTTAAGTGGAGGAGTGAGGTGGGATGAGTGGAGGGTGGGAATGGGGTATATATTTTAATAAAGGAGATGGAATAACAAGTAGGTCATAGCACTGTAGGGCTACAACGGTTCCTGTATAAGAAGAGAGAAGCATCACAGCTGACTAAACACTTAAGAGTTGGTAGTGGAAGGTACAAAAGGAAGATATAGCCTTGTCTCTCAGAGTGAAATTCTTATAATTAGGCCTATCTCTTTTACGTTAGTTAAATTCTATGCTTCTAATTCAAAAATTTCTCATATACTAAATCTCTTGATGTAACTTGGAGGGAGATCACGCATCAGTGTCAATGATTTACATGAAAAGATTACCCAGATCAACAGAAGCTCACAGAACATTTACATCAATCTTCTGTTTTATGGGGGGAAAGGGCAGGTAGGAGAACTCCGTGAATAAAAATTTTTACTTCCTCTTCAAAAGGGAGGGGAAATTTTAGAATATACATCTAATGGTAGCAGGTAGTCATAAGATACTGATTATGAGTTGGTTTTAACAGGTCTGGAAACCCATTCTCCACATACTTATAGAGTGTGTCGAGGCCTCCGGGTCTTTCTAACTGCATGAAGTTGTGTCGCAAATTGAGGTAGGTAATATCTTGACTATAGAAGAGATGCTCAGGAACCTCCTCGAGGCTGTAACATGAGAGATCCACGGTACTGATTCGCTGAGACACCACCTGAATAACGTCAAAGAGAAGAGCTTTCTGAGCTAGTACTGGATGTCTATCACCCAGCAAGGAATGGAATGGCATTTACACAAAAAGATACTAATTAAAAAGACAGGAAAAAATAAAAAGGCAATAAGATCCAATTATTAATTTATAAATACCAGTTAATTTTTACTTTTTCCTAAAACCATAAGCTACTTGAAAAACAAGGGTAAAAGTTATAAAGTCTCTATAAGTACAAGGTAAAAAAAGAAAAACACGTATCATTAAAGATGGAAAGTTAACACTTCATGCAAGAAGTAATCTTTTTGTTTGTTTGTTTGTTTTTTTGAGACACAGTCTTGCTCTGTCAGCCAGGCTGGAGTGCAGTGGCATGATCTCGGCTTACTGCATCCTCCGCCTCCTGGGCTCAAGCAATTCTCCTGCCTCAGCCTCCCAAGTAGCAGTGATTACAGGTATGTGCCACCAGGCCAGGCTAATTTTTTTATTTTTAGTAGAGACGGTTTCACCATGTTGGCCAGGCTGGTCTCGAACTCCTGACCTCAGTTAATCCACCCTCTTCGGCCTCCCAAGGTGCTGGGATTACAGGCCTGATTCACAGCACCCGGCCGCAAGGAGTTATCTTAAGATGATTCGAAATAACTGGAAAAAACTTTAAGAGGCAGTGTGATATGAAAAGACATGGCCTTTTGTAGCCACACTAGCTCTGCTACTTATCAGCAGTTTCTTCATCTGCTTTGAGGATAAAAGTAAATAACCAAGCACACAGCATACTGCTAAACACGCCAAAGACACTAAAAAAAATTAACTTCTCTTTAAAAGGGCAGAAGAATGGAATAGCTACTTAAAACTAGGACCAGTTTTATTCAGAGCAGATTTTATAGCCAACACAATATAACTATAAAATAATAAAATCAAAACAAGCTTTATAGTTCTATAACAGTATGCTAATATAATATGGGTTACAAAAATTGATCTAAAAAAAGAAACAATATATCACTAGAAAAGTCATTCATGGCTGGGCGTGGTGGCTCACACCATAATGCCAGCACTTTGGGAGGCCAAGATGGGCAGATCATGTGAGGTCAGGAGTTCGAGACCAGCCTGGTCAACATGGTGAAACTCTGTCTCTACTAAAAATACAAAGATTAGCTGGGCGTGATGGCACACACCTGTAATCCCAGCTACTCCAGAGGCTGAGGCAGGAGACCTGCTTGAACCCAGGAAACAAAGGTTGCAGTGAGCCAAGACTATACCACTGTATTCCAGCCTAGGTGACAGTAAGACTCCATCTCCAAAAAAAAAAAAAAAAAAAAAAAAGGAAGTCATTCATGTTTTGATGGTATGTCCTTATACTATAACAATCTCTTATACAAAATCCTGCAAAGACAGCTAGAAGAAAAAGAGAATCTGGAAATCACAATACACTTTATTGTTCTTTAAAGGCTCAAGAGCAGAAATGATGTTGAAAGACTAATTATCCTTGGCATATAGGGATAATGGTTTGTGACAGCATTAGAGGTCACTGTCCCATCATCAATAACTGCACACTTGAAGTGGTTCACCAAGGCTGTTCTGAACATATGCAGACCGAGAAGCACTGGGACACAAGTTATGGAATGCATCCATCTATCACTGACTACTATGGTCGAGGAAAGGTCATTTAAATCTCATTGTATCTCAATTCCTTCAAGGGTCAAATCTTGTTGTGTCTTAATTCCTTCTAAGGCCCTACCTCCCAGAGATAGTACAGAGGAAAATGCACCTGCAAACATTTTTGACAGCATTTTGTACTATGCATATACAAATAAGTTAAAGACCTGGTGGAATTCCATGATTTTACTCACTACATACTCAGGAAAGGCCTAGAAAGGAAATTAAAAATTATAATTTGCTATCATTATCATTTGCCATCTTGGGAATAAGTTCAGTTGCTTTTTTTTGAGACGGACTTTTGCTCTTGTTTCCCAGGCTAGAGTGCAATGGCACAATCTTGGCTGACTGCAACCTCCACCTCCTGGGTTCAAGTGATTCTCCTGCCGCAGCTTCCCGAGTAGCTGGAATTACAGGTATGCACCACCACGCCCGGCTAATTTTGTATTTTTATAGAGATGGGATTTCTCCATGTTGGTCAGGCTGGTCTCGAACTCCTGAACTCAGGTGATCCACTTGCTTCAGCCTCCCAAAGTGCTGGGATTACATGCATGAGCCACTGCACTCGCTCATCGGTTTCAATATACGTTTCTCTTGGGGTACTCTATTTTTTTTTTTTTTTTTTTTGAGATGGAGTCTTGCTTTGTCACAGGCTGGAATGCTGTGGCGCGATGTCGGCTCACTGCAACCTCCGCCTCCCAGGTTCAAGCGATTCTCCTGCCTCAGCCTTCTGAGTAGCTGGGACTACAGGTGCACGCCACCACGCCTGGCTAATTTTTTGTGTTTTAGTAAAGACAGGGTTTCACCATATTGGTCAGGCTGGTCTCGAACTCCTGACCTCAGGTGATCAGCCCACCTCGGCATCCCAAAGTGCTGGGATTACAGACATGAGCCACTGCGCCCGGCCTGGGGTTCTCTATTCTTATCTACACATCAGAACATCCTACCACTTTTCACCTTGGATGCTTGCCGTTGCCATCGCTGGTACTCAGCCAAAGTCTCGAAGCTGACGTGATAGGTCTGAGCTTGGGCTCCTGCTGAGCTGAAAGCAAGGGAGTACTGCCGTCGCTTCACTTCTTCTATCTGAAGAGGAGGGGAGAAAACCAGAACCACTAAAAAAAAAAAATCCTAGTCAAAAAGCAAAAGGCAATCACAAGACGAACAACTGAATTTTTTAAAATAGAGTTACTTTTTATTTTTTCTCTCTCCCCGCTTGTCCCCCTCCATCTGCCAATGGGTCACACATGAACATACCCAAGGAGTACACAATGATCCCAACACATTGGCTGTGCTTCTGCTCTATCACCAGCAGCTGGGTAGCACCTCTCGTCCTTAGGACTTGCTGGTCAGGAAGCAGGATACCAGCCCGCTATGTCCCCCTTACTGCACGGAACTCTTACCAAGTCCTCTTCAGTCCAATTCAAATCTCTTTTACTAGGCTTGAGAAAAGAGGCAAAAACCTCCCCCATTCCTATTTGGAGTGGTGGCAGGAATTCACAACACAAAAACAGCTCCTTAAAGAAATTATCGGCCTGGCGTGGTGGCTCACACCTGTAATCCCAGCACTTTGGGAGGCTGAGGCAGGGGGATCATGAGGTCAGGAGTTCGAGAGCAGCCTGGTCAACACAGTGAAACCCTTTTTCTACTAAAAATATAAAAAATTAGCCAGGTGTGGTCGCGGGCTCCTGTAATTCTAGCTACTCGGGAGGCTGAGGCAGGAGAATCGCTTGAACCCAGGAGGCAGAGGTTGCAGTAAGCCAAGAGTGTGCCACTGCATACCAGCCTGGGAGACAGTGTGAGACTCTGTCTCAAAAAAAAAGAAATTCTCCCCCAAATCCCAACAACTCAACCTATATAGCTTTGATAAGGAAGCAGTCTTTTTATAGTTATGGAACCATTTACATCTTTTTGTCTAGTATCTCACTTGTTATGTCATAGCTTGGCAAATCAGATGGAAACTTACATTACGTTTCTTTGCCAACTAAAGATTGAACCAAGCGGCAGAAACAAAATACTTCAAGAAAAGAGAATATTAAAAAAATTAAAATTAAATAATTTTCACAATATTAAATTGTGATACAACATAACAATTTTTCATTAGTAACAAATCATTGCAACTGAATGAGTCTGTGTCAAAATAAAGAATATTATTGAAATGAAGAATAAATACTGATTGTTTTAGCATAATCTTTTAAATATTTTGGAATGCTTGACACAGAAAAGTACAGAGAATCATATAATGTCAAACACTGAGAAAGATCTGTAAATCTCACTATAATTTGTCAACTTCCTGGAGTAATTATTTTAATCTCTGTATTACAGACATTGATATTATATTTACATACGTATAACTTTGGAATTATCAAATATTCACGGTGAAATGTTCCTTTTATCATTTTGTAATGAGTCTCTTTATCCCTACTAATGCTTTTTGCATTAAAGTCCTTTTGGCCCCGCTACTTGGGAGGCTGAAGCAGGAAAACTGCTTGAACCCAGGAGGTGGAAGTTGCAGTGAGCCGAGATCGTGCCACTGTACTCCAGCCTGGGTGACACAGCGAGACTCCGTCTCAAATACACACACAAAAAAGTCTTTCTGGGGATTAGCTTTATTGAGGTATAACCTAAAATAAAATTCACTGGTTTTTATTTTTTTGAGACAGGTCACGCTTCATCCAGGCTGGAGTACAATGGTGTGATCATGGCTCAGTGCAGCCTCAAGTTTACAGGTTCAAGTGATCCTCCTGCCTTAGCTTCCTGAGTAGCTAGGACTACAAGTGTCTGCCACCGTTCCTGGCTAAATTTTCATTTTTTGGTAGAGACAGAATCCCACTTATGTTGCCCAGGCTGGTCTTGAACTCCTGGACTCAAGTAATTCTCCTGCATGAGCCTCCCAAAGTGCTAGGATTACAGGTGTCAGCCACTGTGCCACGCCTGGCCTTGATTTTTTTTTTTAATTCACTGAGTATAAATAACCAATTTCATGAGTTTTTATAAATGAATAAATACAGTGTACAACCCCATGGCCCCCAAACTTCCCTCTGTGTTGTTACACAGTCAGCCGCCTCCCCACCATGCCCTGGCAGCCACTGATCTATTTTCTAACACTATGATTTTTTGCCTTTTTCAGAATTTCATATAAATGGAATAATTCAATAAATAGACTTTTGTATCTGGCTTCTTTCACTCAGAATTATACTTTCAAGATTTATCCTTGGCCGGGCGCGGTGGCTCAAGCCTGTAATCCCAGCACTTTGGGAGGCCGAGACGGGTGGATCACGAGGTCAGGAGATCGAGACCATCCTGGCTAACATAGTGAAACCCCATCTCTACTAAAAAATACAAAAAACTAGCCAGGCGAGGTGGCGGGCGCCTGTAGTCCCAGCTACTCGGGAGGCTGAGGCAGGAGAATGGCGTAAACCCGG
>NC_045450.1:57454055-57491651 GCF_002776525.5 Piliocolobus tephrosceles | reverse complement strand
AAAAACTAGAAATAGAATTGCAGGGTCATTTGAAAAGCATACATTTAATTTTACAAAAAATGAATAAACTGTTTTCCAAAGTAACTTCATTCCTACCATGATGTATAAATGTTCCAGTTGCTCCGCATCTTTGCCAAACCTGTTATTAATTAGTCTTTTAATTTTAGTCATTCTAGCGGTGTGCAGTATCTCACTGTGATTTTTATTTGCATTTCCCTAACGACAAATGAGGTTGAAGATCTTTTCATGTGTTTGTTACCTGTATATCTGCTTTGATGAAGGGTCTCTTCAAATCTCTTGCCCAGTTTTTTACTGGGCTTGTCTTTTTGTTACTTAGTTGCAAAAGTTCCTTATGTATTCTGAATACAAATCCTTTGTTGCACATAAACTTTCATATAAATGTTTCATATGCTATTAATATAACCACACCAATTTTCTTTTGATTGCTGTTTGATGAGTATATATTCTTTCATCATTTCACCTTCAACCTTCTAAGAGTAAGTTTTAATTATGTCTCTTATGAACAGCAAATACTATTTAAAATAACATCTGACTATCACAATCATTGTGATTACTGATATATTCGGATTTATTACTATCACTATAATTTGTGATAATTTAACATGCTATTTTGCTCCTTTTTCTCAATTCTTCTTGCCTTATTTTAGTGTTACAAAGTTTTCCATATTCTCTTTTCCTCCTCTAATTTTAGTGGCTATTGTTAAATTTTTCTAATTTTTCTAATAAATTTTAAGATTATTTGATGTTTCTATCCTCTTATCCCAAGAGTGTATCACACTTCACTTAATAACACATTGCCACATCTAAACACTCATGTTTGTCTTCACTTCTAGAAAATTTTCAGCTATTTTTGTTTTAGATATATTACTTCTCTTTTTTCTTCCTCTCTTCTCTAGAACTCCTGTAAGATGTATACCAGAGCCTTTCTGAAAGGTTCTTTTATTATTTTTTTATCTGTGAAATTCTTCAGTACGTCAGTTAATTACATTCAGCTACTAAACAGTGGCTTAAAAAAATAGAGGTGTCAGTCCAGGACTAGGCTAACGGCTCCATATGCCAGCAAGGACCCAGGCTGCTTCTTCCTTAAATGCCATAGTTGACATATGCTTGCCAACTCACAGTCATCATATGACTGCTCCACCTCTGACACTGAGGGACTGGCAAAGGGTCAAGCCATCCCTTTATGACCTTTAAAGGGCAAGCTCTTTAAAAGTCTATCCATTTTAAAGAGCTTTTCCAAAAGTCCTTCCAGGAAACTTCTATGTATATCTCAGTAGCTACAAGAGGGGTTGGAAGATTTAGTTTTTGATCCTAGGCATACTGCTACCCTAAACAAAATTCTACTAGCAAACAGAATAGACAAAATTACTCTTCATCAATTCTTTGTCTGATCTAGAGTTTAACCACTTAAGTTTTAAATTTTAGTAACTGTATTTTTATTTCCAATATTCTACTTGGCTTTTTCATAGGCAGACATTCTGATTTCTGAATTTGTTTCCATTTTTGTTCTTCCATTCTCTCTTAGAAAATTCTAAATACACTTATTTTCAAGTTTTTTCAGGATGTTCATTTATTTCCATTTCAATCTGAAGTGAGTTTATCTTCTGATGGTTGAGGTTATGGAAATCCTCCCTAGTATTAAATTTCTCTGTGGGTTTGTTTTTGTTTGTTTGTTTGTTTGTTTGTTTGTTTGATGTGTGTGAGAGGGAGTTTACGTTTCAGGTTCACTTGAATGGTAGGTTCATTTTCTCTCTTACCCTATCTGCTGCTTCATCTCCACCAATCCCCAACCTTGTCCTCATTCACTCTTTCCCTCTCAAACAACTCTACTTACTTTCTTCACTTTGTTCTTCAGCCCCCAAGACCTCATGTTGACAGTGGTGGGTTCCTGCCCCATGGTTGATACTGGAGTTACATTCATTCATTCATTAAACTAGTAGGGATTTCATTCATTTTCCTGGTCATAGGCCATATAACTGGATTCTCCTACCTCTTTAGGACCACAGCTAGAAATAAGCCTTGGTTCCAGTCAGTGCTTAATGGCAGTTTTTGTTTTAGCTTTCTTTCAGAAACAAAAAATACCAATCAGCCTGGCTTTAGGCCATAAGCCTAACCCAGGACCCCCATTATGAACAGCAAACTGTTAGACCTAAATACTTACAGGAGTCGAACTCCTGGGCTGCCACAACCTTTCAGACCCAGAGCCCAGGAGGCCCACAGACTCAGACCTTCTGATCATTTTATGTTTCTATTCTGTATTTCTAAGCTCAGTTAATTCTTTTCATTCATTCATCCATTCATTTATTTTTTTATTTTTTTTTTTTAAGAGATAGGGTCTCACCTTGTCACATAAGGCTAGGATACAGTAGCACGATCACAGCTCACTGCAACTTGAACTCCTGGGGTCAAGCCATCCTCCCACCTCAGCATCCCAAGCAGTTGAGACTTCAGGTGCCGCACCACCACACCTAATTTTTTTTTCTTTTTTTTTTTTTTTGAGACGAAGTCTTGCTGTTTGCCAGGCTGGGGTGCAATGGCATGATCTTGGCTCACTGCAACTTCTACCTCCCAGGCTCGAGTGATTCTCCTACCTCAGCCTCCCAAGTAGCTAGGATTACAGGCACCCATCACCACGCCCACCTAATTTTTTAAGATTATTTTTAGTAGAGACGGGGTTTCACCATGTTGGCCAGGCTGGTTTTGAACTCCTTACCTAAGTGATCTGCCCACCTAGGCCTCCGAAAGTGGCAGGAATACAGGCATGAGCTACTGTGCCCAGCCAAGACAGGGTCTTGCTAATGTTGCTCAGGCTGGTTTCAAACTGCTGGTCTCAAGTGATCCTCCCACTTCAGCCTCCTGAGTAGCTGGGATTACTGACACAAGCCACCACGCCCAGCTTATTTATCTTTTTAATACATGTGTTCTATCTATATTGCTGTGTATTTGGATCAGATTGGATGCCTGATCCGAAGTGTGAATTCATGAGGTAATTTTGTCTGGAAGTCCTCCTGAACTCAGATTGGTTTATGACATTCAAGATTCTAAAGAGAGTAAAATCATATATACATACCTTCTATAAATATTAGTATATCTGTTTATGGTCATTTGTCATTCACTCTGTTTGACTAACAAGTGAACTCCTTTCCTGGGAATGGAGACTCCTCTAGGACAGATGGAAGGAATGGCATGGCTCCCTGGCTGCTGGATCACATCTTATGACTACCTCAGACTCTAAGTTTTAATTTAATTGGGGTTAAAAAAACAAAACCCCAGAAAGAATCTATTTGGTGACAGATGCTGGCAGCTACTTCTAATTTCCAAAGGCAACTTCTAACGGTAGCATCCACTGTTGACTCCGGCTATTGTCAGTCCCAGAATCTAGTGCCTAGCAGTGGAGGTGGGGATGTCTAGAACAGATGGTTCTGCAACAGGATTTGGGGCATAATAGCCTCTAAACCTCTCAGAGAGTCTCTGATATCATCTTTAATAATGCCCATACTGGCTTCTTTGAAAAGATGTGAATAAAAGCTATGAAAAGCATATGTGATATTTTCTTAATTAAGACGATCAAATGAAAAATAATTTAACTTTATGAGTCTTACCTTTCCACCAACCAGAGGCAAAATATGCATCTTTCCAGTTTGACAGTCCTTCACTGAGGAAACGATAAGGCAGGTACCACAGAGGACAACTAGGCGCTCAGCCCACTTATGCAGCTGGGTCTTTCCCTTGCGTACATTATAGATGCCAGACAGCAGGATTCGATCCAAATGATCCATGTGGCATGGTTTTTCTGAAAAGGAAACAATATTTCAGAATCCACCATTAAAGTAGTATAAGAATACAGAAAGGGAAAAATATGTGTCAACATTCAGCAACCTTATTCATAGACGTAAGTAACCAAGCAATATAGTTATGACAAAATTAGATCTAGTCCTCACATATTATCCATCACTCAATTATATACAGTAGGAGTACCTGTGAGTTTTGGTCTACGAAGCAAAATTTTACTTTGGATGCTATTGTTAAATTAACCCTTCTTCCAACACCCATATCTCCTATGTACCTAGAGAAAGGCAGCATGGTAGAGTGGTTAAGATCATGAACTGTGGAGTCAGATACACTTGAACATGAATGCTGGTTCTGTCACTTTGTTTCCTTGAACTATTTGTTCTCATTAAGCTTTACTTTATTCATTTATATAGTTTGAATCTTAACACAATCTACCTTCTGGGGATTCTTATAAAAACTAAGTAAGATAATGAGTATAAACTACTAAGTACAGTTTTAGGTACAAAAAGAACATGGAATAAATGACAACCACTATTGTTATCAGTCTACTCTAGAAGGAATATATTAGTAACTATAATCCTGCATCTCTCTGCCACTAATATGGAAAAGCTTAGGGTTAGTACTTCAATCAACTATTCTGATCATGGTGGTGGAAATTCTACTTCCCACCAGAGGCCTTCGTATGACTGAGATACAGTGAACAAAACAGCACATTAAAACAGAAAAGACGTGAAGTTCTTGGTAAGAGCACTATTTTTAAAAGAAGTGTGCACCTGTAGTCCCAGTTACTCTGGAAGCTGAGACAGGAAGACTATTTGAGCCCAGGATTTCAAGGCCAACCTGGACATCATAGCAAGACCCTATCTTTAAAAAAAAAAAAAACAAACAACTAACTACACAGAAATGAGGAACAGCAGTATGAGGTGGTCCAAACAGTAACCCAGAAGTTGGAAAGACTGGGTTGTACTCCTGATATTATCACATAATTGTTTATACAAGCTTAGGTATCACTTTGCCTACTTAACCATGTGTTTCTCATGTATAATATGAGGAAATGAGTTAGATTACTTCAGCCTTAAAATTGTATTATTCAATAAAACTTTGTATATTAATACACTAAATGGAAGGAATAAGCATTTCTCCTTCTATTCTAGGCCAATCCTTTCATCTATACAGTCATTCCTTGGTATTGGCAAGTGATTGATTCCAGGACCCCCCCCCCCCCCACCAAGGATACCAAAATCCACAGATGCTATGGTCTCTTACATAAAATGAAATGGTATTTGCATATAACCTGTGCACAACGTCCTGTATACTTTGAATCATCTCTAGATTACTTATAATATCTAAAACAATGTAAATGTTAAGTAAATAGCTGTTATGCTACAGTCTTTTTTTTTTTTTTTTTTGAGGCGGAGTCTCGCTCTGTCGCCCGGGCTGGAGTGCAGTGGCCGGATCTCAGCTCACTGCAAGCTCCGCCTCCCGGGTTTACGCCATTCTCCTGCCTCAGCCTCCCGAGTAGCTGGGACTACAGGCGCCCGCCACCTCACCCGGCTAATTTTTGTATTTTTAGTAGAGACGAGGTTTCACCGTGTTAGCCAGGATGGTCTCGATCTCCTGACCTCGTGATCCACCCGTCTCGGCCTCCCAAAGTGCTGGGATTACAGGCTTGAGCCACCGCGCCCGGCCGCTACAGTCTTTTTTTTTTGTTTTTTGGGGTTTTTTTTATATTTTTGATCCATTTTGGATATGGACGGCTGACTGTTTTCTAAATTCCACCTTCCTCAGAGAGTTTGGTTCTCCCAGATCTGTATTCCTAAACTCTAGTTCCACATTTCCAACTATCCAGATATCTCCAACTGCCATTTAAGTTTACCATCACTTAAAATTCAACATGCCTGCCTGGGAGCGGTGGCTCATGCCTGTAATCCCAGCACTTTGTGAGGCTGAGGTGGGCAGATCACGAGGTCAGAAGTTCGAGACCAGACTGACCAACATGGTGAAACCCCACCTCTACTAAAAATACAAAAATTAGCTGGGTGTGGTGGCAAGCCACCTGTAATCCCAGCTGCCTGGGAGGCTGAGGGGAGAGAATCACTTGAACCCAGGGGGCGGAGGTGGCAGTGAGCCAAGGTCATGCCACTGCACTCCAGCCCAGGCAACAAGAGTGAGACTCTGTCTCAAAAAAAAAGAAAAAAGAAAAAAGATATGCATACAGAAGATAGTTCTGCAAATGCTGACAAGTTAAGATCTCCAAGACAAACTCTTGGGTGAAAAAAGCATGAAGATCAATACCAAATAATACCACTTATGTAAACAAAATCCAAATGGTTCTATGAACATATAGTATATAGGAATAATCAAGTTGGAAAATTCTGAACAGGTATGCACCAAATTGACGGTGGTTCTCTATAGAGCAGTTAATGGACTTAGGAGGTAATTATAACAAATTAAAACACCACAGATAATGACACCATATTCATATTACACTTGTGTAGTTAAAAACCAAATGTTTGAAAAGCAAAAATATACGAATAAAAATATAAAATACGCATATAAAATAAGACTAAGAAAATACGCAATCATAAAAGTAATTGTATTAGGGTGGTGCAATGTTTTTCTACCACGTTCCTCTTATATTTTAACAAAGAAGCTTTAAATATGCATAGTAACATGAGATAGTATTTTTGCAATTGGGGCAAATATTAACAATGATACCTGATGTTGTCAAAGGTGTAGGGAAATAAGTACTCTCAAATTCTAGCCAATCGAGTACACACTCGTAACACTAGTAACACCTATTTGTGCAATTTAGGAATGCTGAGTCAAAATTTTAAATGTGGCGGGGCGCAGTGGCTCACGCCTGTAATCCTAGCGCTTTAGGAGGCCGAGGTTGGTGATCACCTGAGGTTAGGAGTTCGAGATCAGCCTAACCAACATGGTGAAACCCCGTCTCTACTAAAAATACAGAAATTAGCCAGGCATGGTGGTGGGCACCTGTAGTCCCAGCTACCTGAGAGGCTGAGGCACGAGAATTGCTTGAACCCAGGAGGCAGAGGCTGCAGCGAGCCACGACGGCACCCAGCCTGGACAACACTGCACTCCAGCCTGGCCACAGTGAGACTTCATCTCAAAAAAAAAAAAAAAAAAAAAAATTCTACTTGTAAGAATCATGTCCTCTTCCTTGCACTCCTCAGTCACTCCCTTGACTTTTACAATAATTTCCTGGCTCTCTTTTTATTTCTGCCGCTTTTGTATATGTCCTGTATTTTTTTTTTTTTTTTTTTTTTTTTGAGACGGGGTCTCCCTCTGTCGCCCGGGCTGGAGTGCAGTGGCCGGATCTCAGCTCACTGCAAGCTCTGCCTCCCGGGTTCACGCCATTCTCCTGCCTCAGCCTCCCGAGTAGCTGGCACTACAGGCACCAGCCACCTCGCCTGGCTAGCTTTTTGTATTTTTTAGTAGAGACGAGGTTTCACCGTGTTAGCCAGGATGGTCTTGAACTCCTGACCTCGTGATCTGCCTGTCTCAGGCTCCCAAAGTGCTGGGATTACAGGCTTGAGCCACCGCACCCGGCCATATGTCCTGTATTAACTATGGCTGTAGCAAACAGAATATAATGGCTCAAGCAACGGGAATTTAACTCATTCAAGTGAGCATTCTGTTTCACCAGGGGTCAACACTGTCATTCAAAAACTCAGGTTCTGGCCAGGCACAATGGCTCACACCTGTAATCCCAGCTCTTTGGGAGGCCGAGGAAGGCGGATGACTTGAGGTCAGGAATTTGACACCTGGCCAACATGGTGAAACCCTGTCTCCACTAAAAATACAAAAATTAGCCAGCTGTGGTGGTGGGTTCCTGTAATCCCAGTCACTCAGGAGGCTGAGTCAGGAGAACTGCTTGAGTCTGAGAGGCGGAGGTTGCAGTGAGCCAAGATGGCACCACAGTACTCAAGCCTGGGTGACAGAGCAAGACTCTGTCTCAAAAAATAAATAAATAAACAAATAATTTTTTTTTTAAAAAAGTAACTCAGGGTTTGCAATTTTCCACACTTGACTTCAATTATTGCTCTGATTATTGCCATCCTAGCCCACCCGAGTGGAAAAGAGCACTAGAGCCCTGAGAAGCACATACTGGGGGTTTGTGCGCACAGGTAGAACTGGCGCACATCAAGTCCACTCCATATCATGGAAGAAAACTTTGTCACATGTACACATCTAACCGCAAGAAAGGCTGCAAAATGGGCTGTAGCCAGGCAGTTATATGCCCCACTACAATTTTGTTATTATGAAAGAAGAGATTTTGATAGAGAATAGTATTGCCACACATTTCAAAACAATATAGCTGTGTTTAGTCCAATTTCTGAACTTTAAATGAATGGAAACATACGATGTAATTATTTTGCATCTGGCTTCTGATGTTTGTATTTATGCTCTTTTGACAAAGCTGTTTTAAACAATGTGTGCAGAGAATGTAGTACACAGAGAAATGTTCAGGCACGGAGTCGTGCTACCTGAGCTATACAGTCCCAGAGCTACACCTTCCCTAACAAATCACACTCTCTGTATGCCACTTTCTCCAACACAAATAAGGGCTTTGCTCTTTCTCTCTCTCTTTTTTTTTTTAAGGTGAACAGGAAGTAGGATTTATTGGCGAGCATTAAGAGGGGGCAGCACAGTGGAAGCCCTTGCGAGTGCAGGGCCGCGACCACTTGTCCAGGCCACTATTGGAGATGTAATTGACCCCGCAGCCATCTGGGATGAGCTGCTTCTCAGCCACCATGTCTTCAAATTCACCTGCATTGAACTTGGTAAAGCCCCACTTCTTAGAGATGTGGATCCTCTGGCGGCCAGGGAACTTCAACTTGGCCCTGTGTAGGGCCTCAACACGTGCTCCTTGTTCTGCATCTTGGTGTAAATGGACATGATAATTTGGCCAATGTGAACCCCGGCCGCAGTGCCCTGGGGCTTTCCAAAGGCACCTCGCATACCTGTTTGGAGCCTAGACTGGGGATAGTGCAAAGTCAGAGACATGAACATCCATCTGAAAGGCCTGTCTCCAAGGTCCCTTAGAGCAACCCATACAAGAAACAGGCTGAGTACACTACCAAGGAAGCTGCTGTGTGCAGCCATTGCACACTGAGCCCCCATGAGGAAAGGAACACAGTTGGCTTAATTGGCTGCAGAGGATTTATATGTTCTCTTGTCTTTTTTTTTTTTTTTTTTCCTTTTTGTGGAGAACGGGGTCTCGCTATATTACCCAGGCAGGTCTCGAACTCCTGGGCTCAAGCTATCCTCCCACCTCTGCCTCCCTGAGAGCTGGGATTACAGGCGTGAGCCACCGAGCCCGGCTATATGTTCTCTTAATCCCATGATTAATCATGCTACCTACTCAACCTGACTTTAGTGAAATGTTATTTCCACAGCTTTTACATCATGAATTTGAACTGAGAGAGTCATTCCACTCACTTTTCCCCCAGCACTCCCTCTCCAGCAAGACTGATAACTGGCATTTGCATAATGGCTGACTGGGACACTACCCAGTGTCCTTTTATAACCAGAGAACACAACATTAACTGGTTTGCACTCAGGCCCTTATGACCTTGACCTTATTAACACTATAATCAAACTAAGATAATGCACCAAAAATTCTACACATAAAATATTTAGGCCGGGCATGGTGGCTCAAGCCTGTAATCCCAGCACTTTGGGAGGCCGAGACGGGCGGATCACGAGGTCAGGAGATCGAGACCATCCTGGCTAACCTGGTGAAACCCCGTCTCTACTAAAAATACAAAAAACTAGCCGGGCGAGGTGGCGGGTGCCTGTAGTCCCAGCTACTCGGGAGGCTGAGGCAGGAGAATGGCGTAAACCCGGGAGGCGGAGCTTGCAGTGAGCTGAGATCCGGCCACTGCACTCCAGCCCGGGCGACAGAGCAAGACTCCATCTCAAAAAAAAAAAAAAAATATTTAAAACTGATTACTAAGCTATTTACTTCAAAGAGAATACTTCAACTCTTTCCTTCGGTTAACAATACTTGTGTCTGGTTTCAGGAACTGGGTGGCAGAGAAATTCTAGGCAAAAGAGGTGAGTCCCCAGCAAAACCCCACCGAAAAGCCCCACCGAAAAGCCTGAAACTTGCGGCCCAAAGTGAGAATTCCCATCCCTATTTGTCTGCTCTCTCCCAAATGGTTCTTTCTGAATAATGTCTTTTTACCAATCAAATGTTGCCTTTTCCAAAACTACCTACAGCATCTCCATCCTGTGCCTATAAAGACCCCAGACTCAGCCAGCAGAGAAGACAAGCAGCCGGACATCAGGGAGAGGCGACTTGACTTCAGAAGACAGAAGCTTCAAGGGAGAGCAACCTGCCCTTCCCATCCCCTTTCCAGCTCCACTCTTCACTGAGAGCAGTCTTCATTCAATAAAATTCTCCGCATTCACCATCCTTCAATTTGTCCGCATGACCTCATTCCTCTTGGGCACCAGACAAGAATTCGAGACACACCAAGTGCTGGTATTCTTTTTTTTTTTGAAACGGAGTCTGGCTCTGTCGCCCAGGCTGGAGTGCAGTAGCCAGATCTCAGCTCATTGCAAGCTCTGCCTCCCGGGCCTCCCAGGATTACGCCATTCTCCTGCCTCAGCCTCCCGAGTAGCTGGGACTACAGGCGCCCGCCACCTCGCCTGGCTAGTTTTTTTTTTTTTGTATTTTTCAGTAGAGACAGGGTTTCACCATGTTAGCCAGGATGGTCTCGATCTCCTGACTTCGTGATCTGCCCGCCTCGGCCTCCCAAAGTGCTGGGATTACAGGCTTGAGCCACCACGCCCAGCCATGGTATTCAAAAAGACTGTCACACTGGCTCTTTGCCCTCGCTGGTGGAGAGCAGCCACCCTATGCAACAAGGCGAAGGGACCACTGAGCTGATAACACACTGCTGTCTGCGGATGACAGAGCTAAGAGAGCATTATAACACGTCCTCTGGGGCCTTGGGATCACAGACACCCCTACCTGGATGCTGCCACAAGCCTGCACAGAATCTATTCCTGCTGGTGCTAAAGCAGGCAGCCAGTTCCTGCACTCACTCTTCCATGTGCTACATCCCACAAAGGGTGGAGTACAACAGAACCCAATGAACACGGTTTGTTCCCACCAGTGTCCAATCAACTAGCCAGTTCCCACACTCATTCACCTGCACATTCCCTTCCCAAAAGGGATGAGCAGAGTGGGCTGAGTAAATGGGGCACCACTGTCACAAGTCCCATAAAGGGGTCAAGAAAAAAATCCTGCATCAGTTTTATTATAGATCTGGCTGCTCATGATGGCTCATGCCTGTAATCCCAGCACTTTAGGGGGCCAAGGTAGGAGGATCACTTGAGCTGAGGAGTTTGAGACCAGCCTGGGCAATATGGCAAGACCTCAGTTCTACAAAAAATACAAAAATTAGCCAGGTGCAGTGGTGTGTGCACGTAGTTCCAGCTACTTGGGAGGCTGAGGTGGAAGAATCATTTGGGCCTGGGAGGTTGAGGCTGCAGTGAGCCATGATGGCACCATTGCACTACATATAGCCTAGGCAACTGGGTAAGACCCTGTCTCAAAAAAAATAAAAAAATTAAAAAAACAGACCCACAAATTCTTTTGACACTCCTCCTTTCAAACACTGGAGCTAATTCCTCTCTCTATAGTATGGGCTGTGTTTAGTGACTCATTTCTTTTCTTTTTTTTTGTGACAGAGTCTCACTGTCACCCAGGCTGGAGTCCAGCGGTGCAATCTCAGCTCACTGCAAGCTCCACCTCCTGGGTTGATGCCATTCTCCTGCCTCAGACACCTAGGAAGCCCTATGGAAAGATCCACAGAAGAGGGAACTGAGGTCTCCTACCAGCAGCTGGTGAGTGAACCATGTTGAAAGTGAATCTTCCAGCCCCACTCAAGCCTTCAGATGACTAAAATCTCATGAAACCCAAGCCAGGACTATCCCTCCACCTAAACTGCTCCTAGATTTCCAGCCCACAAAAAACTACATAATTATTAAGTATTTATTACCATTTTAAGTCCTAAGTTTTGAGGCAATTTGTTACAGAGCCAACAGATAACTAACTCATCTATCGATCTATCTACATTCTGTTTTTTGGTACCAGGTGCATTATTGCCTATTTTCAAAGATTATTAACTTTAAGTTTCATCCCAAACTTAATTTTCTCACTCAAACTATACCAGCTTTTCTACATCAACAGAGTTCACTTTTGGAAAGACTCCTCAAAATTTAAGTACTAAAAACTGGTACTCTTTTAGACTCTACTGGAAATATCCTCTTAAGGGTATAGTATATTAAGATCCTGCATATGCTATAATTTATCAGGTGGTGGTAGGAAAAGTAGGGGCATCAGAGCCAACCACTGTGCAGTATAACTGCATATAAAAGAAAGGTTCAACTTTCATTCTAGAACAAAAACATACACAGTAGCCCCCTCGCCACCTGTGGTCTTGCTTTCCAAGGTTTCAGTTATCTGCAGTCAATCATGGTCTGAATATAGGTAAGTACAGGACAAGATATTTTGAGAGAGAGAATAGTCACTAACTTTTATTACAGTATAATGTTATATTATTATTAAATATTGTCAATCTCTTTACCTAATTTATCAATTAAACTTTACCACAGGTATGTGTATACAGGAAAACACATAGTATATATAGAGTTCAGTACCATCTGTGATTTCAGTTGTCCACTAAAGATCTTGGAATATAATCCCCATGGACAAGGGGGGGCTACCATAATGGAGAACTAGGGTTCAACCACAATCAAATAAGAAAATTGCTGTGTTCCAAGCTTTTGCTTTTCTAACTAAGTATTATAGTGATAGATGGGTTGTGTTCTTCAAATTCATCTTAAAATATTTTTCTCAGAAGAGTCAAAAATCCTAGATTTAAACCACACTAAATTCACCAATATACAAAATTTGACAGGTATATTCATCAATGTCAAGTCATATATGATAATAACTACTTACTCTCAATATTTTTGAGCTATTCAGAAGTTTACAGGCTTTACCAGGAGCTTGAAAAAATAATTTACTAAAGCACAATCCAGTCAAGATTCTGGCAAAGGTATAAAATAATGCTAGTAAGTTAGCAAAATACAAGTGCAAAATAAGTAAAAATAAAAAGAAGATATTTTTAAAGCGTTCCCTTACCCTTGACCTCTTGGTTTTTATTATTGTTTGGTTGGTGTTAACTACGTTAGTTAATTGGCTTAAAACTCGATTTTGATAAAATACTTTTAAAAAGCTGACGGCAGATAGAGGCACAAATAATCAACTTAAAAGTAGTTAACATACAAAGCCACTGATAAATTCTTACCACCATAAAATCGAATCATACAGCCGAGGTCAGGATTTGTAGCCTCCTCCTGTATGCGCACAAGATCATCAAATCCCAGCCTGGATAAGTAATCATAAACGATCTGAAGAGGTCGTTCAGTAGGTTCCAGTCTCCTGATTACACAATTCAAAAATATATATATATTTGGTAAGTAATAAAAATGGTTCATTTAATTTTTTAATATTTTTATTTTTATTTGTATAAATTTCAGGGGTACAAGTGCTATTCTATTACGTGAATATACTGCTTAGTAGCAAAGTCTGGGCTTTTACTGTAATCCTCACCCTAATCATGTATATTGTATTCATTAAGTAATTTCTCATCCTTCATCCCCATCCCACCCTCACACCATTCTGCTTTTCCAATGTCTATTACCCCACACTCTATTATTTAGCTTCCACTTGTAAGAGAGAACAGGTAGTATTTGACTTTCTGTTTCTGAGTTATTTCACTGAAGATAATGACTCCCAGGTCCATCCATGTTGCTGCAAAGACATGACTTCATTCCTTTTCATGGCTAAGTAGTAACTCAATATACAAAATCTGGTCTTGATTTTTATTCCTAGGTCAAGATTTTCTTTAATATTCTATGATACAAGTAATCTAAACAAGTGTTAAGTTTTTGGTGTCAGGACCCCTTTATACTTTGGGGATCACAGAGAGCTTCTGTTTACATGTGTTATATCTACTGATATTTACCAAATTAGAAATTAAAATTGAGAATTTCCATTTATTTATTCGCCTTAAAATAACTCCCTAAAAATCATTCTACTACATGGTCCTAATTGAAAGCTAAGGTAAAACCAGAATGTCCTGCAATCACTTGTGGCCTCTGGTAACACTGTATTTTAAATCACAGACTTAAAATACTGAAAAATATTAAATAAAAAAAAAAAGGATCAATGTGTATTTTGATAGAAGGGGCTATAACAGTCATAATAACAAGACAGCTCTTTTATAATGCTTTTACCAGAAACCAGTTATAAATACAGTGGCTAAATATATGGGCTCCAACAGTCCACTGCCTGGGTTCAAGTCTTAGTCCTGCCACTTACCAAATGCATGCCCCAGTACAAGTTATTTACTCTCACTGCTTTAAATCCTTATCATTGGCCGGGCGCGGTGGCTCAAGCCTGTAATCCCAGCACTTTGGGAGGCCGAGATGGGTGGATCACGAGGTCAGGAGATCGAGACCATCCTGGCTAACACCGTGAAACCCCGTCTCTACTAAAAAATACAAAAAACTAGCCGGGCGAGGTGGCAGGCGCCTGTAGTCCCAGCTACTCGGGAGGCTGAGGCAGGAGAATGGCATAAACCCAGGAGGCGGAGCTTGCAGTGAGCTAAGATCTGGCCACTGCACTCCAGCCTGGGCGATAGAGCAAGACTCCGTCTCAAAAAATAAAAATAAAATAAAATAAATCCTCATCATTATCATGGGAATAACAATAATACCTAACTCACAAGATGTTTAAATTTATTTATATACTTACAACAAGATACTATAATAGTATGAAAAGTGCTTAGCAAAATATCTCATATGTAGTAAGTGTTCAGTAAGATGTTGCCAATTATTATTCTAAAAACTTTTAAGACTAACAATTTTAGTTAGAATAAAAATAGAATATTTCTGCCATCTCAAACAACAACCAAAAGCAAGCACAGGAAAGTCCGTATGTGTTCAAAAGGTCTAAAAGAACATTTAAAGAACTCTGTTTAGAAAACTTAAGAATAGCTGGGCGCAGTGGCTCATGCCTGTAATCTCAGCACTTTGGGAGGCCAAGGTGGGAGGATCATGAGGTCAGGAGATAAGACCATCCTGGTTAACATGGTGAAACCCCATCTCTGGCCGGGCACGGTGGCTCACGCCTGTAATCCCAGCACTTTGGGAGGCCGAGACAGGCGGATCAGGAGGTCAGGAGATCAAGACCATCCTGGCTAACATGGTGAAACCCCGCCTCTACTAAAAATACAAAAAAAAAGCCGGGTGTGGTGGCAGGCGCCTGTAGTCCCAGCTACTCGGGAGGCTGAGGCAGGAGAATGGCGTGAACGCGGGAGGCGGAGCTTGCAGTGAGTGGAGATCACGCCACTGCACTCAAGCCTGGGCCACAGAGCGAGACTCAGTCTCAAAAGAAAACAAAAAACAAGAAAACCATCTCTACTAAAAATACAAAAAAATTAGCTGGGCGTGGTGGCGGGCGCCTCTAATCCCAGCTATTTAGGAGGCTGAGGCAGGAGAATGGCGTGAATCCAGGAGGCAGAATTTGCAGTGAGTTGAGATTATGCCACTGCACTCCAGCCTGGGCAACAGAGTGAGATTCCGTCTCAAAAAAAAAAAAAGAAAAGAAAACTTAAAAATTATATTATTAATAACTACAAGAAACATGATGCATTTCTCATCCTGACAAAAGGTATGAACAATGTCTGCATTTTGTAGCTGAAGAACTAGAAAATGCTGTTGGCAACAAGCTGAACATACACAACTACAAAGCTGAACATAAACAACTGTAACAAAATGATAATTTAGGAACAGAAATCATACTGATGTACAAAAAAGACAAAAATAAAACAACTACCTGGCCTCTCCTGACTGCTCAGTTCAGTATTTTAGCTTCCAGAAACTATCAAATAAACTCAGAATGAACTGCTACATGGGGAATGATCAAAGAACAAAAAGCCTATAATGACCAATAAAGACTGAATTAAAGAGAAATGGGAAATAAACTTTTCAGATTACGTAGACATCAATTACAATTAATCCCTAGCCAAACAAAAACCAAAATTTACAAAATTCATTGTCTATGACAATGTTAGGCATTTTCCTAGCACAATGACGGGATTCTTCTGAGAAAGATATGTTTTAAGGGGGACTTTTCATAAACTGTATCCTGGAGAGAGGTCAACTAACCACACAATATG
This sequence comes from Piliocolobus tephrosceles, assembly GCF_002776525.5. Taxonomy (NCBI): domain Eukaryota; kingdom Metazoa; phylum Chordata; class Mammalia; order Primates; family Cercopithecidae; genus Piliocolobus; species Piliocolobus tephrosceles. Next base: position 57,475,548 of record NC_045450.1, on the reverse strand, counting down.
AATAAACTGATGGAGGATTAACTTGAAGACAAGGAGAGTAAGGATATAAAGAGACAGATCTTCAAATATTGAGACGGATTGGACTTACTCTGTACTGCTCCAAAGAATGGGACTCAGAACAATGAGAAGGTGCATAGGTAGATTTAAGCTAAATATGAGGAAGAATTTTAACGATTAGAGATGCTCAACCATGAAACGAACTGCCTCTCAAAACTGCTCAGAGAGACCTGGAGAGCCATCTGTCACAGATATTTTAGAAGAAACACCTGTGAGAATCAAACTGGGCCAGATGATCTTTAGAGCATCTCAGAAATCAAGGGTCTATGAGGTATCTTAAGATACCTTCCTAATATAATACAAATTCTACCTGACCCCTACAGTTCAATGTATTTAAACACTATCATTTCATATAATGATCACATATTCAGGACCAACAATTAATTATACTTTCAGGCTAAATCTCATGTGCTCTATTTTTCTATTTCTCTTTAGAAAACTGAGAGAAATGGAAGCATCCTAATTCTGACACATTTCACACGACTAAATGTCCTGACCTAAAAAGGCTCTGTAGACTTTGGAAACTCTCCTTATACATGTCTTTTTTTTTTCCTTTTCTTTTTTTTGAGCCGGAGTCTCACCCTGTTGCCCAGGCTAGAGTGCAGTGGTGCAATCTTGGCTCACTGCAACCTCCACCTCCCGGGTTCAAGCAATTCTTCTGCCTCAGCTTCCCAAATAGCTGGGACTACAGGCCCACGCCACCATGTCTGGCTAATTTTTGTATTTTTAGTAGGGACTGGGTTTCATCATATTGGCCAGGCTGGTCTCAAACCCCTGACCTCGTGATCTACCTGCCTCGGCCTCCCAAAGTGCTGGGATTACAGGCATGAGCCACCGCACCCGGACCTCCTTATACATATCTACCCTAAGAAAGTATTTTATTTCTTCTAAGTAAACGAGTAGTATTTCAAGAAGTACAAAAACAAGTAAAATGAAGGACTAATTCCATTTACTCATTAAACTCATCTGCTGAAAAAAGTAGACAGTATTGGGGAGGGAAATGCTCTCATGTGCTTACAGTTCAATTTTGTGTTTCAAAGTTCCAAAAGTTTAAGAGTCTGGTAATAAGCTATTTGTTAAATCTCTCACCAATCAAAGGGAAATTATATACTGCAAAACAGGTGTGAGAGAAAGTAATGCTGGCAACAAAAAGTTCTATTCAGCAACTGAACTACTTCTACTACTGCTTTAAGGAGACAATAGTTTTGGAGTAACAGTTTCGGTTTGCTTCAAATGCTTGTAAGAGCTACTACAGTATATGTAAATTTGAATATATGTGCATATGGTAATTTCTCTCCAAACCAGCCAACGGACACAGCAATGCTGTTAACAGTAGATTATACCTCTTAGCCAAGACTAGTATCATTCTGTATTATCTATTCTAAGCAGTACCTGTAGTTAAGATATATGTAAGAAGAGAAGAGTAAATTTCATTCCAAGTATCATTTCACAAGAGTTTTAGTTAATAGTGGGGGGCGCCAAACCATACACTATTAAAATCAAACACATTGAATCAAAGACCCAAACAAAGTACAGTACCATGTTCTACATCAAATTCAGATTAAAACTCAATCCTTGGCCGGGCGCGGTGACTCAAGCCTGTAATCCCAGCACTTTCGGAGGCCGAGACAGGCGGATCACGAGGTCAGGAGATCGAGACCATCCTGGCTAACACTGTGAAACCCCGTCTCTACTAAAAATACAAAAACTAGCCAGGCGAGGTGGCGGGTGCCTGTAGTCCCAGCTACTCGGGAGGCTGAGGCAGGAGAATGGCGTAAACCCGGGAGGTGGAGCTTGCAGTGAGCTGAGATCCGGCCACTGCACTCCAGTCCAGGCGACAGAGCGAGACTCCGCCACAAAAAAAAAAAAAAAAACATCAATCCTTGACTGCCTATAATCCTTTACCTATAAAGGTAAAATCTGCAAATGTTAAAATCAATAATATAGATAATACAAATAGAAATAATAGGGATATTTCGAATGTTTTTCATACCTGAAAGTGTTTAATTAGTACAAAACTGAAAGTGTTTAATTATTACAAAACTATGTATATTAGTTTTGCTGAAAGTGTTTAATTATTACAAAACTATGTATATTTTGCAAATAAGAAAAATGAGATTCAGAGTCACACAATTAGTACATAATGACATCAGGGTAGGAACCTGTGTCGGTTTCATAAAACCTAGGTTCTCTTTAGGCAAACCAAATTATTTTATATATAGTTAAAATAATTTAAACAGAAGAGAGCTCAAACCACTTTATGTGTTAACTTATTCACACCAAGAAACCTAAAAAAATTACCATTATTTCAATAAGTCTCATATATCATGATTTAAAAGATAACACTATTTTTTACGCCCCACTGCTGAATAATAAAGAATACAGCTGGTCTTTGTCCCTGGTGCCTGGTAGAAGACTCTAATCCTCAGCATTTCCTGAATAACAGGAGTGTCTTTGTTATTCATGAGCCCCTTGGATCACCCCTCAGTTTATGCTAAGAGATAAGAAGACTCAGGACAGAGGCTGGTCACCAGAAAAGACCAACCACCATGTGATTAGAGGGTTGGGGCTCTGAGCCACCCTGACCTGGGTGAGGAAGCACAGGGGGCTGGAGATTGAGTTGAATCATGAGGTCAAAGATTCAACCAATCATGCATTCATAAAGAATCCCCAATAAAAACATTGTACTGAAGCTCAGTGGAGCTTTCTAGTTGATGAACTGTTCAATATGGTAGGAGGGTGACAGGCCTTGATTCCACTGGGAGAGGGCACAAAGTTCTGTATTTGGGACTCTTCTAGACCTCACCCTATGTGTCTCTTCAGTTGGCTGGTGCTGATTTGCATCAAGCTACAACTGTAATTGTAAGTATAGCACCTTCCTGAATTTTGCCAAGTTCTTCTTTGTAGACAGTTGGTCAGAAGTGCAGCTGGAGTCTGAAGGGCAGTCTTGTTGGGGACCTTGCCCTTTAACTTGTGAAGTCTGCACTACTCTGGCAGTCAGTGTCAGAACTGTATTATAGCAAGCCAGGTGGTGTCAGAAAAACCATTAAGAAAGAAAAATCAGCAGAGCACAGTGGCTCACACCTGTAATACCAGCACTTTGGGAGGCAGTGGTGGGCGAATCCCGAGGTTACCGAGGTCAGAGCCTTTCTTTAAGGTGTCCACGCCGCCCCAATCCTGCTCAAAGCAGCCCTGAGAAACATCGCCCATTATCTCTCCATACTGAGGGAAGAGAGAGACCCTCTCATATTGTTTTGTATTGTTTTATACTCAGAAAAGGAAAGAGAAGCAAAACTAAAGGCAGGTAGCCCGGCGCCTAGGAACCAGACTGGAAACCAGGCCTGGGCCTGCCTGACCTAAGCCTGGTAGTTAAAATTCCATCCCTGACCTAGCAACTGATGTTATCTATAGATTCCAGACATTGTATGTAAAGACACTGTGAAACCTCCCATTCTGTTCTGTTTCACTGACCACCGGTGCTTGCAGCCCGTCACATACCCCTTGGCTTGCTCAATCGACCATGACCCTCTCACGCGGACCCCCTTTCAGTTGTGAGCCCTTAAAAGAGACAGAAGTTGAGCACCTGACGAGCTCGGATTTTAAGACGTTAGCCTGCCGATGCACCCAGCTGATTAAAGCCATTCCCTTCACTACCTCAGTGTCTGAGGGGTTTTGTCCATGGCTCATCCTGCTACAATACCACCGCCAAAAATCTCTGCCACCCCAACATCCCACCACTATTTTGTTTTGTGTTTCTTATTAATATAAGAAGACCAGAATGTCAGGCCTCTGAGCCCAAGCCTACCCGTATACATCCAGATGGCCTGAGGCAACTGAAGAAACACAAAAGAAGTAAAAATGGCCGGCTCCTGCCTTAACTAATGACATTACCTTGTGAAATTCTTTCTCATGGATAATGACTCTCAGAAGCTCCCTCAATGAGCATCTAGTAAACCCCAACCCTGCCCACAAGAGAAAAACCCCCTTTGGCTGTAATTTTCCACTACCCACCCAAATCCTGTAACACTGCCCCACCCCTATCTCCCTTTGCTGACTCCTTTTTCGGACTCAGCCCACCTGCACCCAGGTGATTAAAAAGTTTTATTGCTCACACAAAGCCTGTTTGGTGGTCTCTTCACACAGATGCGCTTGACAAAGAGATCAAGACCATCCTGGCCAACACAGTGAAACCCCATCTCTACTAAAAATACAAAAATTAGCTGGGCGTGGTGGTGCGCGCCTGTAGTCCCAGCTACTCGGCAGGCTGAGGCAGGAGAATCACTTGAACCCAGGAGGCAGAGGTTGCGGTGAGCTGAGATTGTGTCACTACACTCCACCTTGGACAACAGAGTGAGACTCCATCTCAAAAGAAAAAGAGAAAAATCTAGCCAGGTGCAGTAGCGTGCCCCTGTAGTCCCAGCTACTCAGGAGGCTGAGACAGGAGAATCACTTGAGCCCAGGAGTTCAAGGTTGTTGTGTGTTATGATAGGGCCTGTGAATAGCCACAGTACTCCAGCCTGGACAACATAGCATGATTCAATCTCTATATTTTTTAAAAAAGAAAAATAAATTTTTAAAAATTCTGCCAATTAAACTGTAACCTACCATCAACTCTAATATATATGCTGATTTCGGAAGTTTTAAAATGGATAAAAAATGTTTCAAAATAAAATTATTTACCTATATTCCAATTTTGTAACATATAAAGCACTCTTTAAAAATTTTTAAATAGTACCAAAATATGTAGGGGAAAAAACTCCTTTTCCCCTATTCAGTGGTAATCAGTTCAGTACATATCCTAAAACAGAATTTTTCATTCCACCTTTATAATTTCAAAATACAGCAAACAAAATTTTAGTGACTCAGCAAATGGGAATCAGAACTCAGCATCCCAAATCCCAAGGGTGCTATTTTCTGTTATACACACCCTATTGGTTCTAAACTAATTTTAAAAGGTAGCTACTGACTATTCAGATATCTTAGTTTCTCTTCTCATCTGATTAATGAAAAAATAAAAATTAAAAAAAGAAAAACTCTTGGTTATTTTGATGACTAAGAATAAAAGTATATGACCATCAGCCAAAGGGCAATCCATGTTATCACAAATGATCTTAACTTCTCAGACAGGAGGCAATGATTACACTAAGTTTCACTAGTGAGTCATTTTTATCACTCAAAACAGTTCAACAGAAAAGTCAAGCCAAATATTTTAATTGTAAGCAGCAGCAGCTTGAGAGACAAGACCAATTTATCACCAGCCAGCTGCAGGAATGTGCTTTCAACCTGAACCCTCTGAGTCTATTTTCACATCTATTAAACAAAGGGAAATGGCCTCAGTGTTTCCTAATGGGGAAGTTTCTGACTTTTGGGGCAGGAAAATCCTTGGCTGTACAGGGTTGTCCGACACACATTTTTCTTTTTCTTTTTCTTCTGAGACAGGATCTCTCTGTCGCCCAAGCTGGAATGCAGTGGTGCAATCTTGGCTCGCTGCAACCTCCGCCTCCCAGGCCCAAGCGATTCTCCTACCTCAGCCTCCCAAGTACTGCGTGAACTGGAACCACAAGTGTGCATCACCATGCCTGGCTAATTTTTTGTATTAATATTTTTGGTAGCAACAGGGTTTCACCATCTTGCCCAGGCTGATCTAGAACTCCTGAGCCCAAGCGATCCTCCTGCCTCGGCCTCCCTAAGTGCTAGGATTACAGACTTGAGCCACTGCACCTGGCACACACACATTTCAATAAGCCTCTCTGGCCCTTGCCACCTAAATTCTGTAACTCCTCCCAGCAGTTATGACAACCCAAAAACCCTGTCCCCACACACATTTCCAAATTGCAAGGGGGGACGGTTGTAGGGTAGATTTAGTTTCACCAGCAGATGGTCTCTCTAAGGTTTCTTCAAGCGCTAAAATTCTATAAATTAGTAATAATCTTGAGGTATATTTGAGTGATAACTCATGGTTGGAAAAAACAAAGTAGTAATGAATAACTCAGAGAAAATGTGGGGTAATTTTAATCCCAGTAATCCCATTTCCAGGACCTAGCCTAAGGAAATCAGCAGTGTGACAATGGGCAATGGTTTAGTCAAAGCAACACCACTTCTAAGAGTTGCATGATTTCAAACAACTGAAATAGGTAATATTTATTGAGCACTTGTTAGGTGCCAGACATCAATTGAAGTACTTTACTTCCTTGCTATTTGAAGTACAGCACATCTCTTAGGAGCTTAATTGAAATGTACATTCTCAGGTCCCACCTAAACCTACCGAAGCAGAATCTATATGTGAACAAGCCCCACAGGTAGACAGTTTAAGCAGCACTACAAGTATGAATTCATTTAATCTTCATATCACATATAATTAATTTAATCCTCATGACAACTCAATAATGTAAATATTACCATCTTCCATTTTACAGATTACTACACTGAAGCACAGAACATTATATATAACCTGCATAGTAAATGTCGAAGCCAGGATTTGAACCCACACACTCTCATTCCAGAATCCAACCTCTAAACCATTATTGCATATTATGTCTCAACTTATAGTGTATCCATACAGAGGAATATTCTGTAACTATTAAAACTGGTGTCTAATTTCTAACGACACCATGAAATTAAGATGATCCGGTCGGGCACGGTGGCTCATGCCTGTAATCCCAGCACTTTGGGAGGCCGAGGCGGGCAGATCACCTGAGGTCAGGAGTTCGAGACCAGGCTGCCCAATATGGAGAAACCCCATCTCTACTAAAAATACAAAAAATTAGCCAAGTATGGCAGTTCATGCCTGTAATCCCAGCAACTTGGGAGGCTGAGGCAGGAGAATCACTTGAATCTGGGAGGTAGAGGTTGCAGTGAGCCGAGATCACACCACTGCACTCCAGCCTGGGCCACAAGAGTGAAACTTCGTCTCAAAAAAAAAAAAAAGAAAGAAATTAAGATGATCCCCTAAGTAGACAGGATATAAAACTGAATATATGAGCCCAAATACATAAGTATTTAAAAGTATGTGGAATTGAAAAAAGATCTGGGGAAAAATAATGTTACTGTGGGGAGGCAATACAGAAGACAGATGTAGTGTCAGAATGCCAGGATTCAAACTCCAGCTCTACCACTTAGTAGCTGATTGCACTTAGACGAGATGCTTAACCCTGTGAAGTCTTATTTTCCTCATTTATAAAATGGGGACAGTGTTTACCTCACAAGATGGTTGTGAGGATTAGATGAGGTAATTTACATAAAGCATAAGCATTGATTATTATCATTTCTCTTTATGTTTTTTCATTTTCCAAAATTTCTTCGGTGAACATACTTCAGTAATCAGCAAAAAGTTCCTTAAAAAGATAATGCCTTAGATTGTCAACTAGCTGATAAAGGGCTATTAGAAGAAAGTACTTACTCCCTTGATTAGATAATGTAAGACTGATCATAAACAAGAAACAGCTGAGTAATGGATCAAACAAGATCTTGAAATAAGCACGATTAAATAGTGAAACTGAGGAAGGGTCGCTGCTGTGCCAGTTCCTCTGTCACAGCTGGCCTTTACTTAGAACGAAGTCCATCATCTACCTTGAATGATTCAGGTATTCCAACTGCAGGGCAGTACCTGCCTGACCCTGAGCAGGTTACTGAATCTCTCTCAAGGACTCAATCTTCCTCATCTAAAAGCAATGATACTAACTCCCTTGGAGTTACTGTGAAGATTTAATGAGAAAATGCGCATAAAGCACTAAGCACACTAACACATGAAAGCACTTAATGTTAGCTGAACTCTACCATCATCATCATCCTTAAGCTGGGTAAAAGTTAGTGAGCTCCTACTCCAGCAATGAAAATATATTTACTCTTTGAAACCACAGTTCAATAGCGTTTTCATTATTTTCTAATCAATTATACCTTCAAACGGCTATTTCATTATAAATGATGAAGGCTACAGGGCTAAAAAGAAACAACCTCCTCACTTTTAAGTACAGTTTAGATTCACTTAAGTAAATAAACTATCACATTCAGATTCTTAACTATACAACTACTAGTAGCAAGTCAATTCCAGTGGGATTTTCTTCATATTTCTAATATCTTTGTATACATAAACATTACTATACAAATGAATACATCATACACTGAAATAAGTTAATCACTACCAGATATAATCTAGGTCAAGGCTTTCCACCTGATAAAATTAGATCAGAGTCAGTGTTAAGATTTAGAAAAGCCTAAGGATCACCCAGTCTGATCCTTTCGTTTTACAAATGGATTTAGCAAATGTAGTTAACTGGTGAACAAGGAAAACATTCAAATGCTAATCTACTTTTTCAGGAATTAGCCTAAATCCTAAAAAGAACACATAGTAGATCTCAGTTTAGACTTTAAAAATGACATCAAATTTTAGCTCAGCTAAAGGTGTTACTATTATTACCACACTTCTAAGGTGTAAGTGGGAGCTTCCTTTTCACTTTCAACGTATTAAATCCACAGCTCTGAATTCTGTTTCAAGATTTTTTTTTTAATGACAGGAAATGGGGAGGAGAGAAAAATCATGGTCAGGCATTTAAAGAGCTCTTATTTGACATCTAATTCAAAGAACTAAGAGTGATTTTCTTTAAAAAGCTGAATCAAAGAGTTCACATGCATAGTATAAGACTGTTATAAAAATATTTCCTTCACATTTATATAAAAATTTTTCAAGACACAAATGGCTTTTAAACCCACGAAAACATGTTCATTAAGATAAATGAAAATTAAAATAACAAAACAACAAAATTCCTATCACATTTGCAGAAATCTAAGTCACTTGGCCCAGAACGCTGACTTTATGATTCTCTAATTTTAAAACTGTTAACAATCATTTCTATTTACGAGCAAGTCTGAGCTCATGCATGTGCACGTCTCTATTTATATATAAAATGTAATACTAACATGTTTTTGAGAAAGTAAGGGGAAAACAGATATACTTTCATATTTCTGATGGAAATATAACCTCTATGAAGAGGAATTTGACAGTAAGTATGAAAATTAAAAATGTTCATATCCTTTGACCCGGCTGTTCCACTTCCAGGAGTTTATCATACAGACTTTCACATATGAGAGATACCACAGGTACATGGATACTCATTGCAGCACTTCTTGTAGTAGCAAAGAACTGGTAACAACCTGAATGTCCATTAATAGAAGATTGGCTAAAATTATAGTGGACTCAAAATTGAACACTATTGCAGCCATTAAATAAATGACAACTATATAAATATTAACATGGAAAGATATCTAAAAGATATTAAGTCAACAATGTGTTGCACACAGCACCAGAGTTTTAAAATTTATAATACATGTACAGAGACATACTCATGCATGGGCACATATATGCTTATAATTAAACAGAATACTCATAGCATACATAAGAAGCTGGTAATAACTATCTTCAAAAACAGGCCTGGGTAGTTGGGGAATGGGGGACAGAAAAGTACATCTCACTCTATATCCTTTTTAAAATTTCATTCTATTTACACTTTTCAAAAAAAACAACTTTTTTTTTTTTTTTTTTTTTTTGCGATAGAGTCTTGCTCTGTCACCCAGGCTGGAGTGCAGTGGCACGATCTTGGCTCGCCGCAACCTCGGTCTCCCAGGTTCAAGAGATTCTCATGTCTCAGCCTCCTGACTAGCTGGGATTACAGGTGTGCACCACCATGCCTAATTTTTATATTTTTAGTAGTGGCAGGGTTTTGCCATGTTGACCAGGCTGGTCTCGAACTCCTGACCTCAAGTGATACACCCACCTCAGCCTCCCCAACTGCTGGGATTACAGGCATGAGCCACCGTGCCCAGCCAAAGAAATTTAACTTTTAGAATACTTATTTTTAAATTTAGTTATCTGACCTATGGTGTATTCCAAATCAAAGAACGCTCAAATTTTCCTTGGTCAGTAGTTTTTAAATTCAAGATTCATAAAGTCAGCCTTCCAAGGACAAATCTTGAGGCCCAGTGAGTCCGTAACCAACACTTATAGTTCCGGCAGAATTAAAATCCTAAAGTCCAGTTCTAAGCAGAAACATTATTTATATTACAGTAGAATTAGAGCGGTAAAACTGAGACCTCACCTGACCAGGTCTCCATGAAGCTGTAAATAAAGACTTTCTCTTCCCTCTCCAGCACATATTTCTGATGCTGGTGTCTCTACAGTGCAAAGGACGAGATGTAAGTCAGAGGAAGAGGAGCAGGAGGAAGAGGAAGAGGAGGTGGTGGTGGTTGTAGTGGCAGTGGTACTGTCTGCTCCATAAAGGTAAACACAGCCTCTCTTTACATCTTCTCTCAGCCAGTCTCTTTCTCGAGAACCAAACCTACTTCTCCTATTCAAACAATTTCTGCTCCCATTGCGTTTCATATTTCTCTAAAAAATATCAAGAGAAAGAAATCGTTAGCTAGAACATCTGACTGAATTAGACATTTCAGTCCTCACCCCACCTCTTTCTACTTTATATTCCCCAACACTCTGTTCACGTATCCCCTCCTTTTGTGGAGCACTTTACAGCTGTCATGCTCATTTGTTATTAACTCAGATAACTTAATTTTCTTTACTGCTGTGTTTCCATCCATCATCTTCTTTGACCCTCTCTTTTTCTTGTGTTTTCAAAAACGTGTCAAGAGTAACAAAACAGCGGGTTGCAGTGGCTCAGGCCTGTAAACCCAGCACTTTGGGAGGACAAGGTGAGAGGACTGCTTGAGGTCAGGAGTTCAAGACTAGCCTGGGTAAGATAGCAACATCCCATCTCTACAAATTTTTTTTTATATTAGCCAGGCATGGTGGCACATGCCTGTAGTCCCAGCTACTTGGGAGGCTGAGGTGGAGGACAGATTAAGCCAGGGAGGTTGAGGTTGCAGTGAGCTGTGATTGTGCCACTGCAATCCCATCTGGGTGACAGAGCGAGACCTTGCCTCTCAAAAATAGAAATTTTAGTATTTTACTTGGGCACAGTGGCTTACATCTGTAATCCCAGCACTTTGGGAGGCCAAGGCGGGTGGATCACTTGAGGTCAGGAATTCGAGACCAGCCCGGCCAACATGGTGAAACCCTATCTCTACTAAAAAATACAAAAAAATTAGCCATCTGTGGTGGCACACGTCTGTAATCCTAGCTACCTGGGAGGCTGAGGTGGGAAGATTGCTTGAACCTGGAAGGCAGAGGTTTCAGTGAGCCAAGACAGTGCCACCGTACACTAGCCTGGGTGACAGAGCAAGACTCCATCTCAAAAAAAAAGAAATGTTAGGCTGGGCAAGGTGGCTCACACCTGTAATCCCAGCACTTTAGGAGGCCCAGGTGAGTGAATCATTTAAGGTCAGGAATTTGAGACCAGCTTGGCCAACATGGTGAAGCCCTGTCTGTCTCTACTAAAAATGAAAAAAAAAAAAAATTAGCCATTAGCCGAGTGTGGTGGCATGTGCCTGTAATCCCAGCTACTTGGGAGGCTGAGGTAGGAGAATCACTTGAACCCAGGAGGTTGCAGTGAGTCGAGATTGTGCCACTGCACTCCAGTGTGGGTGACAGAGTGAGACTCTACCTCAAAAAAAAAAAAACTTTTATCTATAAACCACACATAGTATTGTCTTATGTAATTTAAACTTCATCTAATCCTTAACAATACTTATGCTTCACCCTGTAATTTTATTTGGTTCAGTATTGCTTTAGAGATACAACTGTGTTAATATACCCAGTTCATTCATTTGAATATTCCCTTATACAAATACACCAAACTTTATCCACTCTCCTGCTGACAGCATTTAGTTTGCTTCCAATTTTTCACTGCTAGAAACAATTCAGCAATAAACATTTTTGTACATGTCTCCTTATGAAAATGTGTGTTTCTCTAGGGTCCTAACCCTTTGCTTTACATCCCAAATAAGCCAAGTGCAATGTCAGCACAATACTGCACAAATATACTTTCTATTCTTGCACTGTTTAAAACAAATTAATGTCGCATTTGATAATTTAGGTATGTGAAATTCATATATTGCGAAGTTATCTCAAAGCAAAAACAATATCTACAGGTAATATAACAAGTTTCTAAAGATCAACATTTGCCTGCTCTATTTTTATGATGGGCTATTTCTGTTCTTTTTGATAAAAAAGAAATTTCCACTGACACTTCCACAGCTGCACGTCTCCAGCTTCATTCCCTACTACTGCCCTTTACTCCATGTTTCAATCACATCCAACGACTTGCAGCTCTCCAGACACACCAAGTACACCACAATGCTGTGGCTTGTCTAAAATGTCCTTCTCCAACTTGCACCTCATCCATATGACAAGTTGTTCTTCAAAATCCTACTCAGGCATCACCTTCTCTATGGAGCCTTCCGTATCTCCTATCCTCATTCTCCCTAGACAGAATTAATGACTACCAGACATTTTTACTAGATAGAATTAATGAATTACCTAGACAGAATAAAGAACTTCTTCACCTTGAGTACACCTTTAATACTACATCTATGACAATGGGTTTATTTATTTTTCTTCCTCTTCTCCACTTCTAGCATGTCAACACCTGGGTGACACAGGAGTGTTTGTAGAACTCAGTTGACATCACAGAAATTTATTCCCAATCTGTACTTTAGTCCAATTAGCTCTGGCAAGAAGCTGAACAAACTTGGAGGGAAAAAAATCCCCATTTCTATGGAGAACCCCACATATCTGCAGCAGCTGCAAAGTGAATGGGAGTAAATAAAATACTTTCAGTAGTATTCCTCACTGGAAAAAAGAAACACCTATAAATACAGCAAATATTATTTTTATAATTACTAAAATTAAATATTTGAGGGTAATACATTTCTAAAGACGGTAGAGAAAGAGGAATGAAAAGTTAGCAGGTATTTCTACGTGGGAAGAAAGAAAAATCAGAGTAAGAATGACTTTATTGCTTAAATGCAGATGAACTCAGGAAAACTGTTTTGCAGATCTTGGGGATTCAGGCATTGCTATTCAAAACCATGAGGATTATTGATTCTAACTTCAGAGAAGTAGGATAAACCCCTGCTACAAGTGAGAACTAGTTTTCTCATCAAATGCATTTTCTTGAAGCTGAATATCTCAGAATGAAAGGGCTTTCAAGCGCTCACTGCGTAAACATAGGGACCATCGTATTTGTACTACTAAATAATTTTAACCACTGAATAGTCAAATATTGCTAATAGTTAAATATTTAGCAGGTAAATACTGCTAAATTTTAAATATTCCTTATTTTTTAATATTTTGGGAAGATTAACTGGACCATCTGAAAACAGTATTCCATATAGTACAGCAGCAATATTTATATGAAGCTCTGCATTCTGTACTCAGTGGAGAAGAAAGAATAAGCAGACACTGTGCCACATAATCAACAAAAGTCTTCTTCAGAAAACTTTCCAAGGTTGCCGGGCACGGCGGCTGACGCTTGTAATCCCAGCACTTTGGGAAGCTGAGGCAGGCAGATCACGAGGTCAGGAGATCGAGGTAATCCTGGCTAACACGGTGAAACCTTGTCTCTACTAAAAATACAAAAAAAATCAGCCAGGTGTGGTAGCGGGCGCCTATAGTCCCAGCTACTCAGGAGGCTGACGCAGGAGAATGGCGTGAACCAGGGAGGCGAGGCTTGCAGTGAGCTGAGACGGCTCCAATGCACTCCAGCCTGGGCGACAGAGCAAGACTCCATCTCAATAAAAAAAAAAGAAAAAAGAAAAACTTTCTAAGGTCAAATAATGGTCCACTAACCTTCTAAATCTTAGAAAAGTCAAGGAAGACCCCAGGAAGTTCTGTTTGTTTTGAGATGAGGTCTCCCTCTGTCACCCAGCCTGGACTACAGTGGCGTGATCATAGCCCACTGCAGCTTCGAACTCCTGATCTCAAGTGATACTAAAGCCTTAGCCTCCAGAGTAGTTGGGACTACAGGCACACGCCACCACACCCAGCTAATTTTTTGTATTTTTTTAATACAAAAAATGGGGTCTTCCTACGTTGCCCAGGCTGGTCTTGAACTTCTGGACTCAAGCAATCCTCCTGCTTCAGCCTCCCAAAGTGCTGGGATTACAAGTATGAGCCACCACACCAGGCCTGATTTTTCTTCTGTGAGAAATTTTTTTTTTTTGAGATGGAGTCTCGCTCTGTCGCTCAGGCTGAAGTGCTGTGGCGCAATCTCGGCTCACGGCAAGCTCCGCCTCCTGGGTTCACACCATTCTCCTGCCTCAGCCTCCCAAGTGGCTGGGACTACAGGTGCCCGCCACCACACCTGGCTAATTTTTTGTTTTTTTAGTGGAGACGGGGTTTCACCGTACTAGCCAGGATGGTCTCAATCTCCTGACCTCGTGATCCACCCACCTTGGCCTCCCAAAGTGCTGGGATTACAAGCATGAGCCATCACGCCTGGCCTTGTGATGATTTTTAACAGTCATTTTTAGCACATAAATATTTACCCTAGATTATAAATTCCTTAAGGAACTTTACATTATCAAAACATACATGCGGCTGGGCACAGTGGCTCATGCCTGCAATCCCAGCACTTTGGGAGGCCAAGACGGGCAGATCATGAGGTCAGGAGTTCAAGACCAGCCTGATCAACATAGTGAAACCCCGTCTCTACTAAAAATACAAAAAAATTAGCTGGGCGTGGTGGCAGGTGCCTGTAATCCCAAATACTTGGGAGGCTGAGGCAAGGAAATCACTTGAACCTGGGAGGTGGAGGTTACAGTGAGCCTAGATGACGCCACTGCAATCCAGCCTGGGCGACAGTACAAGACTCTATCTCGAAAAAAAAAAAAAAAAAACAGAACAAAAACAACAACAACAAAAAAACACATGCCTGTAATCCCAGCACTTCAGGAGGCCAAGGCGGGAGGATCACTTGAGGCCAGGGGTTCAAGACCAGCCTGGGCAACAGAGTGAAACTGCGTCTCTAAAAAAATTAAAATGAAATAAAAGATTAAAACAACAGCAAAATATACATGCTGTTGGTCATCATTTACCTCAAAGGATCTATCTCCGGTCTACATGATATACTCCACCCTAAGAAAATAAACTGCTAAGTTACAATTTCAGTATATATCATTCTCTTAAACCTGACCAATGGGCACTTAAAAGGCCTAGATATTAAGCAAAGCAAAGGCTTATAGCAACAATCTAGATGGACTGTTTAGCTATTATTAGCCACTGCTGAATTGCCTAGTGTTTCCTTCTTCTCAAGAATGTCTTGCTCCACTGCTTAACACATCAGTGAACTGCTAGAAAAACCTTCCTAGCAGCCAGGACTGCAGATGACACTGTCCTCTGAGGTGCTTTCAACTTTTGGAATCACCATTCTACTGGAATTGCTAGGTTGAGAAAACTATTTTCCCCTCATTCTTATAGAACTGTTACCACAAATTTATTTAAAAGGGAACACAACTACAATCATCTGTTACATCAAACAAGTATACAAAGAGCATATTTAAGATTGAAAGATCTTTCTAGCCAGGTGCAGTGGTTCATGCCTATAATCCCAGCACTTTGGGAGGCTGAGGCGGGCGGGATCACCTAAGGTCAGGAGTTCGAGACCAGCCTGGCCAACATAGTGAAACCCTGTCTCTATTAAAAATACAAGAGAATTAACCGGGTGTGGTGGCACACGTGCCTGTAATCCCAGCTACTCTGGAGGCTGAGGCAGCAGAATCGCTTGAATACAGGAGGTGGAGACTACAGTGAGCCAAGATCATGCCACTGCACTCCAGCCTGGGTGACAAAGGGAGACTTGGTCCTAAAAAAAAAAAAAAAATGGCCGGGCACAGTGACTCACGCCTGTAATCCCAGCACTTTGGGAGGCCGAGGCGGGTGGATCACGAGGTCAGATTGAGACCATCCTGGCTAACACAGTGAAACACCGTCTCTGCTAAAAATACAAAAACTTAGCTGGGCGTGGTGGCAGGCGCCAGTAGTCCCAGCTACTCGGGAGGCTGAGGAAGGAGAATGGCATGAAACTGGTAGGCGGAGCTTGCAGTGAGCTGAGATTGCGCCACTGCACTCCAGCACGGGCAACAGAGCAAGACTCCGTCGCAGAAAGAAAACAAAAATCTTTCTAGAAAGCAAAAGTCTTGAGGGTAAACCATTAATTAAGTACCCATTGCTTCAATTTTATACTTTTGTTTGTTTGTTTTGAGACAGTGTCTCACTCTGTTGCCCAGGCTGGAGTGCTGTGGCGTGATCTCGGCTCACTGCTCCGCCACTCAGGTTCAAGCAATTCTCCTGCCTCAGCCTCCTGAGTAGCTGGGATTACAGGTGTGTACCACCATGCCTAGCTAATTTTTAAAATAATATATATTTTTTTCACTATGTTTCACTATGCGTTTCCCTACGTTGGCCGGGCTGGTCTCAAACTCCTGGCCTCGAGTGATCCATCCGCCTCAGCCTCCCAAAGTGTTGGGATTACAGAAGTGAGCCACTGTTCTCAGCCCAGTTTTATACTTTTAAATCTAAAAATAAAGGTGATCTATGAGGGCAATGATCAGTCCAAAGGTGATATACTATTACACATTCACATACAATAAAAAAAATACATGGTATAAACAGGGTCTGATAAAGTAACTCTCCATATTCAGTTAGTTCTGTAAGAATGTGAAACATGGCCAGGTGCAGTGGCTCACGCCTTTAATCCCAGCACTTTGGGAGACCGAGGCGGGTGGATCACCTGAGGCCGGGACTTTGACACCAGCCTGACCAACATAGAGAAATCCTGTCTCTACTAAAAATACAAAATTAGACGGGCACAGTGGCACATGCCTGTAATCCTAGCAACTCGGGAGGCCGAAGCAGGAGACTTGCTTGAACCTGGGAGGCGGTGAGCCAAGATCATGCCATTGCACTCCAGCCTGGGCAACAAGAGTGAAACTCCATCTCAAAAAACAAAAAACAAAACAAAAGAAAAAAAACTGTTAAATACTCTTAGGTAGAAGATGTTTCTGCATTTGAAACTGTAAAACAATATAGACTTATTATATCTGGGAATATACACGTTATGAAATATTGTGAAAGGGGTGAGGAGGGGTGGGATGAGATAGAGGAAGAATATGTCAGTGCTTTAAAAATGTTTTGGGGCAGCGTGCAGTGGCTCATGCCTGTAATCCCAGCACTTTGGGATGCCGAGGTGAGAGAGCCTTTGAGCGCAGGAGTTCAAGGCCAGCCTAGGCAACAAGGTGAGACCTCATCTCTACTTCAAAAAAAAAAAAAAAAAGTGCCTGTGATCCCAGCTACTCAGGAAGCTGAGGAAAAAGGATCACTTGAGCCCACGAGGTAGAAGGTACAGTGAGCCATGATCGCGCCATTGCATTCTAGCCTGGGCAGGAGAGGCTCTGTCTCAAAAAAAATAATAACAATAATGTTTTGGGCTGGGTGCAGTGGCTCATGCCTGTAATTCCAGTGCTTTGAGAGTTCAACGTTAAGAGGATCACTTGAAGCCAGGAGCTTGAGACCAACATAGCAAGACCCCATCTGTACAAAAATAAAAATAAAAATGAGCCAGGCATGTGCCTATAGTCGTAACTACTTGGGAGGCTGAGGTACTTGAGCTCAGGAGTTTGAGCCTGCAGTGAGCTGTGATCACACCACTGAACTATTGTGTAGCCTGTGCTACACAATAAGGCTATGTCTCTAAAAAAAACTTTTTAAGTTTATTTTTTGGCATTAATTGTTTACACATACTTTGCTAAACACCCAAAACTATTATTGAAAAAAAAAAATGAATCTCATGGCACACACCGACATTAGTTGTAACTTCCTATCTTCTATAAGCTGAGTAAAAAACAGTTAACCATTACTAAAATAAAACCATAAATCCCAAATTGTAGGAAACATCTGGAAAACTTACAAACCTATGGTCCATCAATTCACTAAATAAATCTGGGGGCATATTTTGAAGGCAATTTTCCAGTATCCCAGGATAGATGGAACTGGATTTAGTCTGGCTTAGAATGGCTTAGTCATATTAGTCTTTTGACGAATATCTGTATTATTTGACAATAATGATGTTCATGATTTGGTATGAGGTATAAAAGAGTTACAAAAAAGAACGAAGTTTTTGAAGGGTCTTCAGAGAAAAATGGGTGGGAGATGACTCTTTCCAATTCAGAGTCTTCTACTGTACTACTACTTTTCCAGCATCACTTGGCACAAAATTCAACCACTCAGCTACTTAAGAAAACTTCTGTATGAGGCCGAGCGCAGTGGCTCATGCCTGTAATCCCAGCACTTTGGGAGGCCAAGGCGGGCGGATTACTGGAGATCAGGAGTTCAAGACCAGCCTGGGAAACATAGCAAAACCCGGTCTCTACTAAAAATACAAAAAATCAGCGGGATGTGGTGGCAGGCACCCGTAATCCCAGCTACTCAGGAGGCTGAGGCAGGAAAATCACTTGAACCCTGGAGGCAGAGATGGCAGAGATCAAGTCACTGCACTCCAGCCAGGGTGACAGAGTGAGGTGTCTCAAAAAAAATAAATAAATAAAAGAAAAAAAATGTTAAGAGGCAGTAGCACAAAAAATGTTTTAAATTTTACAGAGTTCTAGTTTATGGTTTTCCATGGATTCACCAGGTTCTATTATTGCTTTTCCGTGTTCCCATCTTTGTGACATCTTACTAACAACCTTCATAACATGGAAATACTGCTCAACCTCAATCCCAATAAACTACTACTTAATGTATTTTTAACATCATACGTTTTCATTGTTTTGCAATGTATTTTTGAAACACATCAAATCTAAATTTTCTTTCCTTTCCATCCTTCTACTGGGCAAGTTTCATATCCTGAATTCCTCATGTAGAACTCTAGAAGGAATTCCATTCCACCTGCGTAAGGACATCTAGTTTACATATTTGACCTACAGAAAAATTTCTCTGCAACTCTGTCAAATGCTAGTAAAACACTCCACCCAGTCAGCCTCCCACAACCCCTCCCTTTTACCATCTTCTCCTCCCCACTATCGCCACCACACCTTGTGCATTCCTTAGTAAAACTTGTCATCACCTTCAAGGTTCCACTCCCCTCTTGCCTGCATCTGTTTTCATATCCTCCCACTCCCCCAGTTCCTGCCAAGAAGCCCCGCTAGCTGCCTGTTGCATAACGGCTCGCCCATTCCGTCTCCCTGGGCAGTGGGCCCCGCTCCCGCGAGCAGGAATGCCCCTTTCGGCCCGGCCCCTCCTCCATCCCGCATCACGCCCAGCGAGTCCCCGAGCCGCAGCTCCAGCTGGACTTCTCTCTCCAAGCGGGGCGGGTCCTCCTTCCCGGCCGGCACCTCGGGTAGCGAGCCCCGAGGGCAGAGGAGCCGGCTCCACCCCGCGCGGCCCCGAGCCCTCCGCGGCGCCGGCCAATCGCCGCCGCCATCCTCCCGCTGGGGTGATGTCTTCAGGTGTCCGGGAGGGGAGAAAGCCCGGCGTACTTCCAGCCCTGCTCCTGTGCCAGAAGTCGGCCTCCGGGCCCCGAGCGCGGTGAGGCAGGCGGGGGCGGCGAAGGGTCCGGGTGGGCGGCGGCTGCCGGCAGCCCGAAGGCGTGGGCCTGCGAGGCGGGCGGCGCGCGGCCAGGGATGGGCAGCAGCGGGGGACCGAGGCGGCCGAGGCCTGGACGGGGGCGCGGCGCGGAGGCCTTGGCGTCCCCAGCCGGGTGTGGGGCGGCCGACTGACTGACGTCGGGCGGGGGTCGCCGGCTGCCTCAGCCACCGCGCGGGGCGGGGGCGGCAGCGGCCTCTGCCCTCCCTTGTTCCCTCCCTAGTCCGCCTGCCCGCTCGCCGGCTAGCTCGTCCGTCCGCCCGCCTCACCTTCAGGACCCGGATCCCTCCTGGCCGGCGGCTCGCCGGCGCTTCGGGCGGCTCCGGGGGCTCCAGCGGGCCCGCGGGCCCCGGCTCCACCTCCCCCATCCGCGGCCCAGGCTGCACAGGGACGCCGGGCCCGCGCGACGGCGTGCGGAATCTCGGCGGCGCGCGAGAGCATCCGGCGACCCGCCGGCTCCGCCCCTCCGGCGGCTCGCCAGCCCCGCCCCTCCCGCTGCCATGCCGGACCCGCCCCTTCCGCAGCCCCGCTGGACTTGCGTAGCAGCGGGCGCCGAGTGGCCCGGGCGCCGCCAAGCCGCATCCCAGCGGCGGCCGGCCTGGCGTAACCTGGCGCCACCGCAGGGCGCGGGGCCTCCACTGCCCGCCGCCCTAGGCTTGGAGGACTAGAGCGCAAGGAGGGTTATTTGCTGCTTTCCCTCCCCTCTAAGAAACCCGCGGGAGGAAGAAGCAGGTGGCGCCGGCACCTGTCAATTGTGACAGGACGCTGCCCTCCGCCCAGGGTGGCTCTTGTAACTTCCCTCACTTGCCAAGCCGTTGAACGAACTGTTGAGAATACTCACCTTGGCAAGGCCTTTTCTCTTCCTTATCAGAGATGCGTGTGACCTTCTTAAGCAAATTCAACCCAACCTCGTACAAAACGTCAGCTCACCTCCCAGCCGTGTTTTAATTCCCTTTCCTCCTCCTGGAGCAAAATGATCAGAATTCAGTGCTCTGCTTCAAGCAGTAATATGGCCTGTGAGCCGTTTTATGATTTATTTGCAAGGCTGATTCAGAAAAAAAAAAAAAAACTTTTAAAAGGTAACATTTTCTTTTCGTTGTTTGTTTTGTATTTTTCTGTTCGTTCTTTCAGTGATGGTAGTTTTGTGGCCAATGAACCAAATTTGGAGTCAGTCAACCTGATTCCAGATCTCCACTCTGCCCTTCTTTAGCTCTATACCCCTGTGCAAGTTACTTGATCTAAGCCTTTCGTTCTTAGGCTGTGAGAGATTAAAATCTGCCAAGTAGTTATGAAGATTTAGTGCATACAAAGTGCCTAACGTATAGTGGGGATTCATAATAGCCATTATAATTCTGAAATTCTAAATTGAAGATCCAATCGGTTTCTCGGAAAGTACTCTGAATTCCTCCTAAATTTTTCTAGGAAGGCTTCTAGACTTGCGGATTTTTAGGGCTTCACCTCGTACACAGGTTGTTGAATCTTCAAGTAACGTGTAAGAAATTAGACAGCAAAAAAAAATAGTAATTTCTTCACTTTTGAAGAACTATAATCCCAGTACTTTAGGAAGGCAACGCAGGCAGATTACTTGAGGCCAGGAGTTCGAGACCAGCCTGACCAACATAGGGAAACCCCTTCTCTACCAAAAATACAAAAAAAATGAGCTGGGCAGGGTGGCGCACGCCTGTAATCCCAGCCACTTGGGAGGCGGAGGCAGGAGAATCGCTTGAACCCGAGAGGCGGAGGTTACAGTGAGCCAATCGAGCCACTGCACTCCAACCTGGGCGACAAAGGGAGACCCTGTCTCAAAAGGAAAAAAAAAAAAAAAAAAAAATCACCTATTATCCATTGCTTCAGTTTGTCTCATTCAGACTAACTGTATGTCTAGAATACTTTAATTGCAGGCTTAGTACA
>NC_045450.1:57423381-57449055 GCF_002776525.5 Piliocolobus tephrosceles | reverse complement strand
GCCCAGGCTGGAGTGCAGTGGCGGGATCTCCACTCACTGCAAGCTCCACCTCCCGGGTTCACGCCATTCTCCTGCCTCAGCCTCCCGAGTAGCTGGGACTACAGGCGCCCGCCACCACGCCTGGCTAGTTTTTTGTATATTTTTAGTAGAGACGGGGTTTCACCGTGTTAGCCAGGATGGTCTCGATCTCCTGACCTCGTGATCCGCCCGTCTCAGCCTACCAAAGTGCTGGGATTACAGGCTTGAGCCACCGCGCCCGACCATATTTTTTTTTTTTTGAGACAGAGTCTCGCTTTGTTGCTCAGGCTGGAGTACAGTATGGGTACAATCATAGCTCACTGCAGGTTCAACCTCCACGGGCTCAGGTGATCCTCCCACCTCAGCCTCCCAGTAGCTGGGACCACAGGTGAGCGCCACCTACGCTTGGCTAATTTTTGCATTTTTTTTAGAGATGGGGCTTCACCATATTGTCCAAGCTGGTCTCGAACTTCTGAGCTCAAGCCATCCGCCCACTTCAGCCTCCCAAAGTGCTGAGATTACAGATGTGAGCCACACCTGGCTGTAAGAGCCTGTTTCTTGAGGCATTATACATTACGTTTTCCAGATTTCATGAGTAGAAGCTCTTTATTGACTGACTACACAAAAGGGAAAGATCTTGTTCCAGAACTAAAGTTTAAGCTCATGATGGGGAACAGCAGTGGTGAATAATTGTTTAATTAAAGGAATAGTGGGCAAAAGCATTGTTACTTACTTCTTCATTCTGGCAACAGTAGTCCCTCTTTCAAAAGGGAAAACATGAAAGAAAAAAAAAAAAAAAACAAAATCCATCCACCCAGAAGTTTCAGGGGCTAATTTATGCTGTAACTACCTTTAATGGTTCCCATGATTTAAGATCCAATTCAGTAGTGACAACCAGTTGATTTTTTTCAGATCATGTAGTGCCATTAACATTTTATACTTTGTTTCAAAGGTCACATATTGATGTTCTCCCCCAGTTCAAGGCAGTGTGCATTATGTATGCCAAGGGTTATGTAACTACAATTTCTGGAAATGGTAAACAGCTGAGACTAACCCTAAAAATAAATTCCTCTGGGATTTTTTTATGCGAAAATCCATCTGCCCTCACTGCAGGTTCATCATTACAAAAATCACTGTTTAGATCAAGCCAAGAGACAGAGAAGTCATCAGGAACTCTCCTTTCTGTCTCCTTCCTATAGCAGCTGTGCTTCCCCTCTCCATCTCTCTGGTATGTACACACACACACACATTCTTTATGCCAGGAGCTTTTCCAGATCTTCACTACAAAATGGGAAGTCTGGAGAAGGAAAGCTCATTCCTATCAGATGTTGGGAGAGGAATCATAAAAGACATATTTATTTGTATCTAGTACCTACTTCAGTGATCCACAGTCATCTTTGGGCCTAAATCCTGTTATTCTACCAATAGGTTGAACAGATTTGGATATTCCTAATTTTGGTTCCAAATAAACAGGCAGTATTTACCTAGCTTCAAAGTTTGGAGAAATTTTTTTCCGTGAACATTTTGGTATTGTTCAAATATGGGGACAATTGAACTGGAGAGAGGATATAGGATAGAAAACCCTTAAAAATGATAAAAATTAATTTTTTTTTGCTTCTGAATTGAAATTCAAATCTGAATACTATTTGTTGTATTTTTTTGTTGTTGTTTTTTTGAGATGGAGTCTCATTCTGTTGCCCAGGGCATGCAGTGGAGTGATCTCGGCTCACTGCAACCTCCACATCCCAGGTTCAAGTTATTCTCCTGCCTCAGCCTCCCAAGTAGGTGAGATTACAGGCGCCCGCCACTACGCCCGGCTAATTTTTTGTATTTTTAGTAGAGACGGGGTTTCACCATGTTGGCCAGGCTGGTCTCGAACTCCTGACCTTGTGATTCACCTGCCTCAGCCTCCCAAAGTGCTGGGATTATAGGCCTGAGCCACTGCACCCAGCTTATTTGTTGTATTGTTAAATAAATGTCTATTATTAGCTAAACTTTTCTATTGTAGCTTTTATATTTTCCTCTATATTACATGAAGGTGCCAACTAAATTTAATATTAGAAACAACTATGAATTTTAACTAACTCATACATAAGATTATAGAAATGTTGCTTATCAAACAGTACCAAAGGGCACTTCTGCATAAACTAGATAACTGCCAGGGCCTACACCCTTCCTTTTCAATCGGGACTATCACACCCTCCCCTCTCTCAATCAAGGGACTGTCAGGGATCATCAGAGTAACAGAAAATCTAAAGCTTCCAACCTCCAGAAAACAGAGTTGGCAGCCAGGCACGATGACTCATGCATGAATCCCATAACTCTGGGAGGCAAAAGGCTAGTGGATCACTTGAGCCCAGGAGTTTCAGACCAGCTTGGGCAATATAGTGAGACCCTGTCTCTACCAAAGAAAAAATATATATAAAAATTAGTCAGGCATGGTGGTGCATGCCAGTAGTCCCAGCTACTAGAACGGCTGAGGTGGGAGGATTGCTTGAACCAGGGAGGTCAAGGCTGAAGTGTTCAGTGATTGCACCACTACACTCCAGCTGGGTGACACAGCGAGACTCTGTCTTAAAAAAACAAAACGAGTTCATAAGACAGGTGCAGTGGCTCACGCCTATAATCTCAGCACTTTGGGAGGTAGAGGCAGGAAGATTGCTTGAGGCCAAGAGTTCGAGACCAGCCTAGGCAACACAGCAAGACCACATCCCTACAAAGATTAATATATACAAAATACACAGTTCATATAAAAGACCATGAAATATAGCTCATTTTGACTGGTCAAGCCTTCCTCTGCCCCGTCACAGGTACACGTGAACAATTCACAAAAAACAGCTTATAAATAAAATCCAAACCACCCTTAATATACATTTCATCTTGATTTCTCTGCCTTGAGAGTTCACTTATATAGAAGATTAAGCATGAAACTAATCATATTATAGTTAAAATGTCCAATTGCACTTAGGACTTTTTCACTGTCTATAACACAAGTTTTTGTTGTTGTTGTTGTTTTTGAGACTGAGTTTCACTCTTGTCACCCCAGGCTAGAGTGCAATGGCATGATCTCAACTCACCGTAGCCTCCACCTCCCCGAGTTCAAGCAATTCTCCTATCTCAGCCTCCCGAGTAGCTGGGACTACAGGCATGCGCCACCATGCCCAGCTAATTTTGTATTTTTACTAGAGACAGGGTTTCTCCATGTTGGTAAGGCTGGTCTCGAACTCCCAACCTCAGGTGATCCACCCGCCTCGGCCTCCCAAACTGCTGGGATCACAGGCGTGAGCCACCACGCCCAACTACCACAAGTTTTGAAGTGTTTCAAATTCATCTCTTGGTGAGACTTATGTGTAAAAGGAATACTAACAGGTCAGTAAGTTTAGCTCAACCTCTGGAATAAGAATTCGTCTAAGTCTTCTAATCCAATTGTAAGAAGCAAGGAAGCAAATTTTAAATCATTGAGTATTGACTTTTTATTATTAGTCACTGTTCATAATTTGTTTCAACCAAAAGACAATACACACAGCAGAATTCTAATGCATCCCATGTAAATGTTTACATCCATTTTATTCCTCACTCGCCTCTAAGACTTATCATTTAATTTTAAATTTTTTTTTTACATCTCAAAAATATGTCTGCAATAATTAGAGCTTCATTAGCTGTCCCACTTGGAAACAGCTTCTTAATATTTTTACAGTAAAGAAGATGTGATGGGGCATAATGAAAATGTAACTTACAACACTATGAAAGAAAAGGGACTTTATAGGAACACAGTGGGAGTTCATAAAGGAAAGAGTTCAGAAGCTCTTTCCCATGGGGCCCCCAAATAGAAACCAAAAACAAAAACAAAACACACAAAGCGCAACCGCAGGTTCTTTGAGGAAATAAAAAACAAAAAAACAAAAAACCAACTCCAATGCTCCATATCTTGAAGCCAGAATCAGCGTCTTGGAAGTTTATAAAGCAACTGTGCAAGCTGCTTCAGCATTTCCTTCTGTTAAAAGTGTTCCAGGTCCTGGAACCCTGTCAATGGGACCCACTCACTGATATTGCTTGAAAAAGTTATTCACTTCCAGTTCTATAAGCAGCCCCACTCTCCCGAGCCAAAGCTGGTCAAAAGTGTTTTAAACTTCAGGACTTTCTGTGCAATTCTCTCTCCAATGATCCTCCCCACTCCCAAAGTCATGAATACACAGACATGTAAAACCACTCTCCCAACCACAAAGTTCATGAACACCCACTTTTTCCTCTCTAGCTTTCTCAGTTTAGGACACTGTGGTTAAAATACATTCACTAGAAAAAAATATACACATTCAAACTCCTTTCCCCTAGTTCTGATGGCCCAAATATTTTCCAATGCAGAAGACAATGAAGTTGAACCTTGAAAGCAGTACTCCCTAACTTCCAATCTCTTCTACGACATAAAAAAAAATGGGAAGCATGTTATAGAAATCATTAGTGTTGGACAGTTTTAAAAGTCTATTTTCATATATGAATGGGACAAACAAGGAGTACGAATCACACCTTTAAACCAGCAAGAGGAAAGAATCCCCCACAAATGTTACACTGAGGAATGTTTCTTTAAATGAGAAAGACCTTAAAATTAACAGATGATCACTATGCACAGCCTAAAACTTCCATAACTGTCCTAACCACCTCAAGGAAACAGCACCAAAGCACTATGGGAGAAGCTTCTCTGGGAGAGCACCCTTCCTACAGTTTTTTGAGATTACTTAGATGAATTAATTCTCCCTTAGGATTCCCCAGGATGGGGCAGAGACTAGAATAAATCGACTCTTGAAGAGGGAAATAATGAGGTACAAGTGCATATGAAATTGTCAAAGTAAGTGTGTGAGGGCTCACTGCTTATCACCCCAGGGTTATTAAAATAGCCTTGGAAAATGCTCTTTCCTCACAATGCCTCTGAAGTTGTAAATCCATCCCAATTTGCTCCCCCTTGAGTGGTTATACTCGGGAAAGGAATTATTGAAATGTGCAAGTATTCACAGAAATTGAAACATTTCTTCATTTAGCTGCAAGGCCAAGTGAGAGGAAAACTAATTCTGATCCTAGAAACTAAGGCACGCTGAAGCTTTCAAAGATCCAATCATTTGAAACAGTCTTCACAACCATCAGTATCCTAGGCAGTTATTTGGCTGCTAGTCCTTCAGTATGGTGCTTGTGTTCAGATTCCGAAATCAATTCATATTCTACGCAGCACCCTTTGTGTTAAGGCCATGATATTTTACTCCTTCTAGACAAAGCTGAATGATCATAAACTCTACCTCAAAACTATGATCACCCAAGGAAATGCTTTGTCAGCAGAGTAGACCCTTCCCAGCTCCATTAGCTGACAGTGTCTTATAGCATGGTCTTGAACAGATTTCTTCAGAAATTCAACCCAGTTCAAATAAAAAAACCTGAGCTGGTTAGCTACAAATATAAGAGAGAAAATAAAGCCTCTACACAAAGAGGAATGTTAAGACAAATTCTATTCAAGAAATCCACCAACATTATGTTAATCCTATCATGTTTCACAGCATTAAGTATCCATCCAATGAAATCAGTCTGCAAAGAAACCCTTAAAGGCTATTTTTCATTGCACAGGCAGAGCAGTTGTCTGAAATATGCACTAGTCCACACTTACATTACTGAAAACTACTATGCAGGAGATAATATCCTGTTTTTGACTCGGTCAACCATTTACCCACTGGAGTAAGTTTTAGCAGATCTTGCTCATACATCCTAATCAGACCAGGAACTTTCCTCTATGGAGCCTTTAGTTCAACTCCAGTTTGTCAAATGTTAGGAATAGTCCAGCATCTGATACAGAGCTAGATTTGACAAGACACTGAAGATTTTAAATAAAGGCTTGGTGAAATGAAGGGGGAAAAAAAGGTATTTGTTTCCAGGTTTAAGATTGAAGCCATAGTAGTCATTATACTGTATTCAATACAGTAACAATTGCAAACGTTGTAAGTGCAAGGTGGGCCTCACTTTTTCTTTCTTCAGTATATAAGACACGGCGCCTGAATACTTGAACGTACATAGTACATTCAACGTGTACCACAGAGAGTCACCTCTACTTCACTCCAGCTACTCAATTTCAAAGTTTGATAACACATGGGTCCTTTCTTAAAAGCACTTGGCACTCTCACTAGTTTAAAAAGCTCAAGTCTTTGATGTGGATACTCATGAGATTTGTCTTTTAAAAGAGACCAATTTCTCAGACTGAGGGAAGGTTATTCCTACCCTATGGTGTCTGTAAGACCTCCTCTGACATAGGGGTATGGAAGCTACAAGGCTTCACTCCAACACCATGAAGTACAATATAGGAAAGATTTCTTTAACCGTGTGGTCTTTATTTCAGTGCCAGTGTTACAGATACAACACAAATGTTCCAGTTAGAAGGAATTCAAACGGAATGCCAAGGTCCAAGCCAGGCTCAGGAAATAAAAAGGGAGGTTTGGAGTAACAGATCACTCCAATACTCACTCTTCCTAAGGGCAAAGGTACTTGTGATACAGAGTCTGATCTTTAAAACTGGTGAACTCCTCTTCCACCCATTACCATAGTTCAAACAGGCAAGTTATGGGCTTAGGAGCACTTTAAAATTTGCGGTGGGAACAGGGTCATTAATAACTATGAATATATCTTTTAGAAGGTGACCATTTTGTACTTTAAAGGGAATCAGTTTTGAGTATCATGGAAACTTCATGACTACAGCTAAAGAATGGAACGAAAGGGGAGCTGGAAGAGCCTTGGAAGTTTCTATTACAAATAGAGCACCATATCCTTCATGCCAAATCTCAACAAAAGCTCTTTTTAACTCCATCTGTCCAGTGTTTACAAAAACTCGCAAGGTCTGACCAGTTCTTGATAACAAACATACATGTGTCTGTGTGTACACAGCAATGCACAGAATAGGCTACCAGGAGCCTAATGCCTCTTTCAAACATTGGGGGAACCAGTAGAAAAAGGCAGGGCTCCCTAATGTCCATTATTACATTTCCATTCCGAATACCAGATGTTGAAAGCGCCTGAAGATGGTAACCCAGCTAGTGAGGAATAAATACCCCACCTTGCCCAGTCCACAGAGAAACAACAGTAGAAAGAAGGGGCAACTCTTTGCTGCAGAGACAAAGTGAGTGTTTTTCGCCATGGATTGCAGTCCTCTCCTCCAGACCAGCTGCTTATTTCCTCAGGGGCCCAGGGAATGTTGATTCTGGCTGTAAATGTGGGAGGGGTGGAGCAGTGCGGAAAAAGGAGAAGAAGAGGAAGAGTGCAAAGTAGCCTCCAGAAGCAGCCAGCCTCAACAGTGGAGGAGAGGACATTAGTCTTTAACAATGCTTCAAGGTCAGCAGTAACTTTAGGAAAATCCTCCTCAGCAGTTCTCTTCACCTCCTCATGCCCGTGGTACAGTTGGGGGGACTTGCCAGCAATCACAACCTCCTTCCCAGAGTTCCTTTGATTGAGTGGGATAAGAATGAGAATGGTGCCAAACCCTCATTGCCAGGACTGAGGGGGAAAGTTGTTCACCTCTGCTAGATCTTGCATTGCTGAGCCCTTGTGATTATATGTGAGCTTGATCCGCATTCGCAGTTGTTGCTATAAGAGGAAAAGAGAAGTGCAAATTATATATTGAAATAAAATCTCCAGCATCTGTCCAGCCCACAAATAGACTTTTAATCTTAGAGGTCAAAACTTGAAGTAAAGCTATCTGTTAGAGGCTGAGGCAGGAGAATGGTGTAAACCCAGGAGGCGGAGCTTGCAGTGAGCTGAGATCTGGCCACGGCACTCCAGCCCGGGCAACAGAGCAAGACTCCATCTCAAAAAAAAAAAAAAAAAAGAATGACACACAGGCAAACAACAACAACAACAAAAAACACCCAGTACTCTAGGCTTCAGTCAAGAAGCTAACAACATCATGCCACCAAGTATAGAAAGCACATCTCCAGAACACATGGTTAGCTTTAATCCTTGAACTGCATTAAAAGGACAGAAACCCTCAGGAACATTTTTCTTTTCTTTTGGAAACAGGGTTTTGCTCTTATTGCCCAGGCTGCAGTACAGTGGCACGATCTTGGCTCACTGCAACCCCTGCCTCCCGGGTTCAAGCAATTCTCCTGCCTCAGCCTCCAGAGTAGCTGGGATTACAGGCGTCCACCACCACGCCAAGCTAATATTTTTATTTTTAGTAGAGACGGGGTTTCACCATGTTGTCCAGACTGGTCTCGAACTCCTGACCTCAGGTGATACGGCCGCCTCAGCCTCCTACAGTGCTGGGAATACAGGCATGAGCCACTGTGAAGCATTTTCCTAGTAACATTTTGCTGAGTCCTTTTCAAAAAGATTCAAACCTTGTATCCAAGTCTCTTAAAAAATGAGATGAACATATACTCATCATATGCTCTCCATTCAGATATACTGTTGCTTTATCTGAAAAACCTACAGTAAATGTGAATGTGCCTTTTGTTCCTAAGGCATAAAATGTTTAAAAATGACTTAACTCACAGGGAACAACAGTAGTTTTAAAAGAACTCAATTAGGTACTTTTTACTTTATGTGGCAGATTTCAAATACAAATACACTAAGAAATGTTTTACTCTGTTTCAGATGGTCAAAGGAATTTGTGCTTGTACTATAGAGGCAGATGCTCAAAATATAGTGAATAGCAGAGAAAAGGCAAGTGTTATAAGAGAAAGAAAGTATACTGTTATTTATGAGCAACTAGTAGAGCTATATTAAAGAAATTCTCTGAACCATTTTCTTTTTTTTTTTTTTTTTTGAGACGGAGTCTTGCTCTGTCGCCCAGGCTGGAGTGCAGTGGCCGGATCTCAGCTCACTGCAACCTCCGCCTCCCGGGTTCACGCCATTCTCCTGCCTCAGCCTCCCGAGTAGCTGGGACCACAGGCGCCGGCCACCTCGCCCGGCTAATTTTTTGTATTTTTAGTAGAGACGGGGTTTCACCGTGTTAGCCAGGATGGTCTCGATCTCCTGACCTCGTGATCTGCCCGTCTCGGCCTCCCAAAGTGCTGGGATTACAGGCTTGAGCCACCGCGCCCGGCCTGAATCATTTTCAAAAACTGTTTGAAAACCAATTGATTACTATTAAGGTGAGTTTATTTCTTTGAGATAATAAAAATATTGCTTAATTTCAGTTTCTAAAGCTACTTTTCATTTGGCTGCTTCATTTAAAATGCCTCCATTTTTGCTATTCATTCTTAATAACTGTAGCAGTAAATGTAGATATTTGGTTTCAACAAATGCTCTTACCTCAGATTTCAACTTGTGTATAAATTAAAATGTCTAAACTTCTCCCCTACCCCCCAAAAACTAGACCTTTAATCTAGCTTTTCTTGAAGTTGCATTTTAATAAGATGCCACTAAGCCACCTGATGGCTCTGGGTTCCATTTGTTATTTACAGAAGAGCAAGGAAGTTAGACCAGGCATTTTCATTGATCTCTTCTCTAACTATGAGTCAGAAGAAAGAAACAAAGCAGAATTTTATTTCAGGAAATATGCTTACACTTCAGCTCAGATACTGGCTACAAATGTGCTACTCACCTTCTGAGGGTTCAGAACTTTAATGACTTGTGTGATGGTCCCCGTGTTAAATGCTGGGACAATGCTGCTGCTAGGAGACAAAAGCTGCAGCTGGAATGTCTAGGGGGGAACAAAGGGCACTCTTCAGAAAAAGAAATACACAATGCTAGGTCAGAGATATCAAAAAACATTTAGACAGCCAGATGATGGGTCAAGTAACAGATTTCACTACTACTAAGTTTTGCCTACTACTTGTTTTCTAGGTATCAGGAATTCACAGCACGTGAGCTGACTCACTGTGGTATTTGTAAAAATCCACTGTTCAGTTCTTTGATCATGACCACTAGCAATAAACCACATTCTCCTTTCTGGCAGAAGGAATTTTAGCCTACCTCTTTTCAGAAGCTGACCAATTCTTGTTCTGGCAACTTCACTTAATAGTAACTGTTCAACTATGCAAGTAAAATATGGGTGCTTTTGGCTTAAAAAACAGGCAGAAACCCAAAGAAAAGCTTTCCAAAAATAGCAAACCAACATACGGGTCACCAACTATGAGCTTTTAAGCTTTTGTGTGATTGGATGACTGGGACCCAGAGACTTGAACTTTTGTTTTTTAAAGCCTGCATAATCTAGAATGTGTCAGAGCCTCCTCGCCACATGACAGAAGGAAAGACTTGCAGAACCAGCCTATACAGCAAAAGACCTAGATAAGCCAAACACTATTACTTTGTTGAATGCTGGTAGGGTTTATTTGCTTACTTATAGAAATAAGAGATGAAAGTGCTGGCCGGGCGTGGCGGCTCACGCCTGTAATCCCAGCACTTTGGGAGGTCAAGGCGGGTGGATCACGAGGTCAGGAGTTCGAGACAAGCCTGGCCAACACAGTGAAACCCCACCTGTACTAAAAATACAAAAATTAGCTGAGCATGGTGGCACATGCCTGTAGTCCCAGCTACTTGGGAGACTGAGGCAGGAGAATTGCTTGAACCCAGGAGGCGGAGATTGTAGTGAACCAAGATTGTGCCACTGCACTCCAGCCTGGGCAACACAGCAAGACTCCGTCTCAAAAAAAAAAAAAAAAGAAAGAAAGAAAAAGTGCTATATAGGGCAAGCTAGATAAACCATACTGTACTATGTAGTTATTCTATAAACTAGAATTTGAAAATCTTTCCTAAAAGTAGATTAAACTTTTAAAATATTTAAGAGAGAGAGAGACACTAGTCTTCTCTAGGGCCAAAAGTTACAAGAGTGAAGATTCACTCTCAATGTACAGATATATTACACTAGGGGCTGGGCACAGTATTCCCAGCACTTTGGGAGGCCGAGACGGGCGGATCACGAGGTCAGGAGATCGAGACCATCCTGGCTAACATGGTGAAACCCCGTCTCTACTAAAAAATACAAAAAAACTAGCCGGGCGAGGTGGCGGGCGCCTGTAGTCCCAGCTACTCGGGAGGCTGAGGCAGGAAAATGGCATAAACCCAGGAGGCGGAGCTTGCAGTGAGCTGAGATCCGGCCACTGCACTCCAGCCTGGGTGACAGAGCGAGACTCCGTCTCAAAAAAAAAAAACAATTATATATATATATATAAAATATAAAAATATTGGGTCTTATTCATAATTCTACTGCCACATTAAATTATATAAGCTAAAATATTATTCATTACTATATTTCATTAAATGTAAGATACCATCAATTGTAATTCACAACATTATTTTATGTACCACTGAGACAGAAAACATGCTGCCCATTGAATTATGACAAGATATCAATTTTATAATATACCCCAATTTCAGAAACATTAAAACACAAAAATAGTACATAGTAGAACCTATAAAATATGACATTTTAAGTTGAAAATACATTATCATGCTGCACTGTACAGTATACCACCAAAAATAAGGTTATGTTTTAATAGTAGAGGTGATAAGTCTCTGGAGCAGCAGCCTAAAGTAACAAGTATAAAACCTAAGTTGCAGCACCTAAATATACTGAGCATGGAACAGATGAAAAGTGCTTCAAACAGTGCCTAATTCAAAAAACTTATTTATTCCTTTAAGCAACCTTAGGAAGTAGCTATCTTTATCACCACCCTCTTTGCAAATGAAGACACCAAGGCATGGAGGTTCAGTGACTTTCTTTATGTCATACAACTAGTATTGAAATCCAAACAGGGGAGCCGCAGTGGCTCAGGCCGGTTGCCCTGGCACTCGAGGATGGGAGGCTACATGTTCAAGGCCAACCTGGTCAACATTAATTGAAAAGAAATCCAAACAGAATGGCTCTAGAGTTCATTAGTGGTCTTTCACCACTTGACACTACTGCTCCCCCTTTTTTTTCCTTCTTTTTTTCTGGACAGGGTCTCACTCTATCACCCAGGGTCTCACTCTATCACCCAGGCTAAAGTGCAGTGGCACGATCTTGGCTCACTGCAACTTCCACCTCCTGGGTTCAAGTCCACCTCCTGGATTCTGCCACCTCAGCCTCCTGAGTAGCTGGGACCACAGGCACACATCATCACGCCTGGCTAATTTTTTGTATTTTTGGTAGAGATGGAGTTTCACCATGTTGCCCAGGCTGGTCTCAAACTCCTGAGTTCAAGCAATCCATCCTCCTCAGCCTCCCAAATTGCTGGGATTACAGGTGTGAGCCACCCTGTCCAGCTAACTGCTTCTTAAACATCTAAATTATTCTGGCTCCTACAAAGTGTAAGCAAAGAAGGTTGCATGAGAGTCAGAGGATGGGGAAAAAATAAAAAAAGAGTGCAAATCAGCAGTACCCACAAACAAATAAAACATCCTCAGTTTCCAAAAGTGTGTTGTCAGAATGTCTAAATGCCATATTTCACGTGCCACTGCCAAGATTAGGTTAGCGCAGTCTAAACCAGTGGCTTGCAAACTATAGCCCACTGGCCAAGAATGGCCCAACATCTGATTTTGCAAATAACATTTTATTGGAACAGAACTGTGTTCATTCATTTACATGTCATCTACAGCTGTTTCTGTACTATAAGAGCAGAACTGAGTACCAATAAAGACCAGATAGCAGCCTAAAATACTTACTGTCTCATCTTTTTAAGAAAAACTACCCACTCCTCATTCTCAACTTTTCTTTATTCAGAATTCTTTGTTTGTTTCTTTTAAGATGGAGTCTCGCTCTGTCACCTAGGCTGGAGTGCAGTGGCATAATAATCTCACCTCACTGCATCCTCAGCCTCCTGGCTTCAAGTGATTCTCCTGCTTCATCAGCCTCCCGAGTAGTTAGGATTAGAGGAACCCGCCACCATGCCCGGCTAATTTTTTTTTTGTACTTTTAGTAGAGACGAGAGTTTTACCACATTGGCCAGGTTCTTGAACTCCTGATCTCAAGTGATCTGCCTGCCTTAGCCTCCCAAAGTACTGGGATTACAGCCGTGAGGCACTGCACCCGACTTCAAGACTTTTCACCATTGAAAAATGAACATAAATATCCTTAAACTAAAATTTGGTGTAAACCAAACTTTGATTCACAAAAACACTTACTATATCTATAATAAATTGGATGTTAATGAAGGAGGAATGTTTCTCTCACTCATGTATCAAGACACAAAAAATTTCAATTCTGATCTGGTTAACTAGAAGATAATACCAGATAGACAAAGTCTCTCATCTTACTTAACTTTCATCCTATGCCAGATTTTATGTTTTTAGGTCTTTAACACTGTACTACTAAAGCCTAACCTATCCTCAATGCCCTGAGCATTAACTGATCACCTCATAGAATTCTGCTCTCACTACTATTAGAATTGTTTTTCTTTATCCTACAATACTAACCATCAGAAAACTTGTAACCTAGTAAAAATTATTCACTAAAAATGATATGCTTCCGTGAACCACAGGTAACTTATTGTTAGTTTGAATTAAGTCTGTAAAAATTAAAACATATCCTTTACCAAACACATGAAAAAAAAAATCAGCCAATCTTTAATCAAAGGAAACATCTAAAGAAGACATTGTAGTACCTTTGGTACTGCAGCTTGGAAAACAAAGTCCGTCATATCTAGCTCTGTGCTGTTGGAGGCCTGTATCGTTATCACTGTTACACTGGGGTTGGTATTTGACCGTTCAAAGGTGAATTCTATCTTCAAGCCATTCTTACTGTACGCTGTGATGGAGGGGATGCCTGAGAAAGTACAGGGAGATAAGTCTTATTGTAGTCAGCCTAATGCTTGCAGAATTATTACTTCTTTTTCTTAATAACCACCTCATTACTCAGTGCTCCATGTAATGATGGTAACAACAGTCATCGTACCTGCAGCAATATCATTGAAGAGAGGCTGTGATGAAAGCCCATCCAACAAGAAGGGGGGCTGGGATATCTGTGGGACTGAGGCAGGGGCAGGAGCAGCAGCTGGAGCACCTAAAGGAAATATTTCAGTGGAAAGTTAACCTTAGACAGCATGACAAAGCTTACCAAGAAATTATAGGGAAAATTACTTCAATCTCAGGTTGAGGAAAAGATTCCTTAAACAAGATGCAAAAAGCACAGACCACAAAGAGAAAGAACTAAAAACTCAAGTACTTTAAAACAAGCAACTTCTGTTTATTAAAAAACACTGTAAGAAAAAGTACAGTCTGAGCAACATGGCAAGACCCTGTCTCTACAAAATAAATAAATAAATAAATACAAAAATTAGCCGGGCATGGTGGTGTGCGCCTGTAGTCCCAGCTACTTGGGAGACTGCAGTGGGAAGATCACTGGAGCCTGGAAAGTTGAGGCTGCAGTGAGCTGTGATTACACCACTGTACTCCAGCCTGGGGGACACGGCAAGACCCTGTCACCAAAAAAAAAAAAAAAAAAAAAAAAAAATGGTAAAGAGAGAGAGCCCACAGACGTGACAAAATGTTTGCTATACAGTAATGAATGGATAAGTATCCAAACGATACTGTCTTCTATAAACCAATAAGAAATGGATAACCCAATTGAAAAGTGTCAAGATATAAAAACAAGCAAGTCACAAAAGAGGAAACCTGAATGAAAAGGGAATCTTACAAAAAGATGTTCAATTTTACCAGTCATGATGGAAGTGGAATTTAAAATTATAGTGAGATACTACCTCCTGTCTATCAGAATGGTGAAAATTTCGATACCTGATAATTCCAGATGTTGGCGAGAACATGGAACAATGGGAAATTTTAAGCTCTGCTATAGGAAGGTGAACTGGTAAAACCAATCTAGAGAGTAATTTGGCAACAGTAGAGTTGAACATCAGTATATCCTTAAACTGAGGTTTCTCAACCTTGACAGTAACAGCTTTTAGGCTTCCTAATTCTTTGTTGTAGGGGCTGCCTTGTTTATTGTAGAATATTAAGTAGCACCCCTGGGCTTTTACGCATTAGACAGTAGCATCCTCCCAGTTGTAACAACCAAAAATATCTTGACACTGCCAACCTCTGGAGGGCACAATCTTCCCCAGTTGAAAACCCATTACCCCTTCTCAGGAATGCTTTTAATTAATTCTTGCATGTGTTCACTAGGAGATACATCCAAAAGCATTCATAGCAGGAACACTTCTAATGGTGAAATACTGGAAACAACCAAAATGTCATCTTGATAATGAATAAGTAAACTGATATATTGATATACTAAAATACTACACATGTACAACAGTAAAAAGTGAGTTCCCTAGAAATACACTTAACATGGATTATTGATAACTCATTCTCACAATTACAATGTTTAGCAAAAAAAGGTGCAGAAAAGAACACATTCAGTTGGATACGATGTCTAAAAAGGTAAAAACTGGCAAAACAATACTATATACTATATCAAGAAATGCACAGGAATGGCAAACACCAATGTTAAACATTACTTTAGGATAGACAGTAGTTACCTCTGGAATCAAAAAGAAATGGGATGAGAGGGAAATACACAACGAACATCAACCCTCTTAATTTTTATTTTACAAACTAGGTAGATCAAAACCCTCATTAAATTTTGTAGATGTTAAATACTGTATAACAAATTTTAACACACACACACACACATACACACACACCCTGTGAGGGGTGGTATAAAGTGGGGTGGGAAAAAGAAATAGATTACCATTCTTATTTAATCTTTCCAAGTAAGAACAACTTGACAATCACACAATAGAAGATAATTCATAGAACATGGGGGAAATCAAGATTCGAAGAAGCAGCATAAGAAAATACAGCAAAAGTAAGAGAATGTATTTTATATTTAAATAGATTTCAAACTACTTGTGAAATTAACCGAATATATGCCATTTACAAAAGCATTAACACAATGAAATAAAGAAAGGCTAGAATATCATCTTTTTTTTAAGAAACTGACAGCAAGAATGAGGAGAAAAAAAGATACTAAAGAACACTAGAAAAGTAAATGACAGGCTGGGCGTGGTGGCTCATGCCTGTAATCCCAGCACTCTGGCCGAGGCAGGTGGATCACCTGAGGTCAGGAGTTTGACCTCCTGGAGTTGGCCTGAGGTCAGGCCAACATAGCGTCTCTACTAAAAATACAAAAATTAGCCGGGTGTGGTGGCATGCACGTGTAGTCCCAGCCACTCGGGAGGCTGAGGCAGGAGAATGGCTTGAACCTGGGAGGTGAAGGGTGCAGTGAGCAGAGATCGCGCCATTGCACTCCAGCCTGGGTGACAGAGCAAGACACCGTCTCAAAAACAAAAACAAAGTAAATGACATACTAAAAATTAGCAAAGAAAACAGAAATACAGATGGCTAAGCAAGCACAAGAAGCTAAAATAAATGCAAACACCATTTGTGCAGTCCAGCAGATTACCAATGAAGTAGGCAAACAAATACTCCTATGGTTCTCCTAGTCTAAAAAATCTAATCGAGAAAAATTTCCCCAATTCCCATTTTCAAAACTATTTTAGAAATGTATTCTCATGGAAAATCAGAGGCTACTCAAGATATACAGGCAGCATATTGGTCCCCAACTACCTCAAAATTTTCACTTTTTTTGGTCCTGTAAAAGTATAGCAAGGTAGTTCGGGAGAAGAGCAGAAACTTACTGCTTCAAATCCTTTAAAAACACATGCTAAATCTACTTCTGAGTTTCTACTGACTTAAATTTCTATATAATGGGGTAAAACTGTAATGATAAATTAAGAGATCTAGAATTCAAAATTTTAAAATTTAATGTAAAAAGTGGAAAAACATCTTTAAAACACATTATAAGGAAAGAAAACCCAGACTTTTTAATATTTTATCATTTTGCTTTAGCATATAACACTAGGAAAACAAGAAAGTAGGAACAAAAAGACTCCACAATAAATGAGTTAAGGATACAAGGAGAATGTTCAGAAAGGAACCTCATCTATAATACAAATATGTGAATAAATATTAAACATTCCCTGTGATCAAAAAATAATAGGGCCCCTCCCTGCTGGTCAAGTCCGGCAGAGGGCTACAAAATTTTAAAAATAATAATAAAAATAAAATATAATAAGACCAAATTTTCACCCAATAGGGCTTTTAAGAATAATAATATACAATGCTTATGATTGTGCAGTTAAACATATAAATTGAGGAAAAGGTAAATAATATTTACCAAGTGACTACTATGTATCATGCACTGAATAGGTCAATGGGCCTTACAAATACCTTATGCAGTAAGTATTAATCATCCTAATTTTAACCAGATTCAGAAGGACTAAGTTACTTAGTCTACAAAATTAATCTAAAATAAGAACAAATTGATGTAATATTTGTTGAGGCCACTAGGTAAGAAAAATCTAGAAACAAAATACCCCATACTGGTCAGGCACGGTGAGTCATGCCTGTAATCCCAGCACTTTGGAAGGCCAATGCAGGCGGATCATTTGAGGTCAGGAGTTCAAGACTAGCCTGGACAACATGGTGAAACCCCATCTCTACTAAAAAAAATACAAAAATTAGCTGGGCATGGTGGCACATGCCTATAAATCCCAGCTACTCAGGAGGCTGAGGCAGGAGAATCACTTGAACCCGGGAGGCAGAGACTGCAGCGAGCTGAGATTGTGCTGCTGTACTCCAGCCTGGGCAACAGAGCGAGGCTCTGTTTAAAAAAAAAAAAAAAAAAACCAAACTACCCAATACTAAGGAACTGAGTAAACAATAGTGCTAACTTGTTGATAAAGTATTAGTCACCTAAAATTATAATTATGAAGGCTATATACTAACATGGAAATACTAACATGTTTGGTGAAGTATATGCTATGGTTTAACTATGGGGTTGTTTTTTCTTTCCAGTTATCCAGTATAGCTTTGGCATTTGAGGATTTGAAATTGACCATTTATAAATGATTCATAAGTACATGACAAGTAACATTTTGAAATTTTGTTAAGACATAGATATAAATCCTATACTCTGTGACTCCACTGTATTAGGGAAAAAAAAAAAAATCAGGGCCGGGCGCGGTGGCTCAAGCCTGTAATCCCAGCACTTTGGGAGGCCAAGATGGGTGGATCATGAGGTCAGGAGATCGAGACCATCCTGGCTAACACGGTGAAACCCCGTCTCTACTAAAAAAAATACAAAAAACTAGCTGGGCGAGGTGGCGGGCGCCTGTAATCCCAGCTACTCGGAAGGCTGAGGCAGGAGAATGGCGTAAACCCAGGAGGCGGAGCTTGCAGTGAGCTGAGATCTGGCCACTGCACTCCAGCCTGGGCGACAGACCAAGACTCCGTCTCCAAAAAAAACAAAAAAACAAAAAAAATCAGCCTGTGGGAATGAGCTTAGCTAACCATCCAACTTGTTATCCTATGTCTATTTTTTACTCAAGGTCAGGTATGCTTTAACTCTCCATTATCCTTTTAAAGAATACGGCAAAACCCCGTCTCTACTAAAAATACAAAAAAGTAGCCGGGCGTGGTGGCATTCACCTATAATCCCAGCTACTCGGGAAGCTGAGGAAGGAGGTTTGCTTGAACCCGGGAGGCAGAGTTTGAAGTGAGCCGAGATCGTGCCACTGCACTGCACTCCAGCCTTGCTGACAGAGTAAGACTATGTCTCAAAAAAAAAAAAAAGACACTTTAACCTTTCAGCTATACTTTACACTGCTATTTAGGACAGAAGTTGTGGGCTGGGCACGGTGGCTCACGCCTGTAATCCCAGCACTTTGGGAGGCTGAGGCAGGTGGACCACGAGGTCGGGACCAGCCTGGCCTAGATGGTGAAACCCTGTCTCTACTAAAACTACAAAAATTAGCCAGGCGCAGTAGCAGGTACCTGTAATCCCAGCTATTCAGGAGGCTAAGGCAGGAGAACTGCTTGAACCCGGGTGGCAGAGGTTGCAGTGAGCTGAGATCACGCCACTGCACTTCAGTCTAGGTGATAGAGTGAGACTGTCTCAAAAAAAAAAAAAAAAAAAAAAAAGAAGGCCGAGCAAAGTGGCTCACGTCTGTAATCCCAGCACTTTGGGAGGCCGAGGCAGGTGGATCATGACGTCAGCAGTTCGGGAACAGCCTGACCAAGATGGAGAAACCCCATTGCTACTAAAAATACAAAAATTAGGGAGGGCACGGTGGTGCACGCCTGTGATCCCAGCTACTCAGGAGGCTGAGGCAGGAGAATCGCTTGAACCCAGGAGGTGGAGGTTGCAGTGAGCCAAGACTGCGCCACTGCACTCCAGCCTGCGCAACAGAGCAACACTCCATCTCAAAATAAAAAAAAAAAAAGTTGTATTGGACTCGGGTTTATCATATTGCTGAACATGTCGATTACAAATGAATGTTATATATGAACAAAAGAAAAAATATTCCCAAATGAAAAGTTATGTTTGAATATTATGAGTGATTGCTCCTTCAGTTGCTTTAATTACAGAAAGTGTGGAAGGGAAGTAAGATAAAAGGTAGGCAGTAGGTTAACATCTCTCCACAAATGGTCACAGCTACTGAAAACTAACCATGAGTGGGAAGGAACCAAGAAGAAGTCATGTCTTGGGACACTAAAAGCAAAGGTGATACAGGATATATTTTTTGAGCTTGAAAGGGAAAGTAGTTTTTTTTTGGAGACAGAGTCTTGCTCTGTCACCCAGGCTGCAGTAAACAGTGGTACAATCTCGGCTCACTGCAACCTCCATCTCTCAGGTTCAAGCGATTCTCCTGCCTCAACCTCCTGAGTAGCTGGGATTATAGGTATGCACCAACTCACCCGGCTAACTGTTGTATTTTTAATAGAGACAGCTTTCACCATGGTGGCCAGGCT
Organism: Piliocolobus tephrosceles; assembly: GCF_002776525.5. NCBI lineage: Eukaryota > Metazoa > Chordata > Mammalia > Primates > Cercopithecidae > Piliocolobus > Piliocolobus tephrosceles. Next base: position 57,429,282 of record NC_045450.1, on the reverse strand, counting down.
GGTCTGGAACTCCTGACCTCAGGTCATCTGCCTGCCTCGGCCCCCCGAAGTGCTGGGATTACAGGCGTGAGCCACTGTGCCCGGCCAAGGAAAGTAGTTTCTATCTTAAAAAACTATGAATAATTTATTCACCCAAAATTAGAAGTTTGCCTTTAAGAAATCCCTATAAATTATCTTAAGAGCATTAGCATGACAACGTATAACCCGGATATTGTGAAGATTTGACTCTTGCTTCTCATTTAGCCTCTCCCATCTTCAAATAATTCACATGCTGGAAAGTCTGGGTTCAGTTTAGTTTTTCCCCAAGGCCTCTATCTTTTCCCAGGTATTAAATAGCTCCAGACTGGCCTCACCTGTAAGGTTGATGTCTCCCAGCAAATCAAGAAGTTCTCCACCAGCAGAAGATGGTTTGCTTGTAGGTGCAGTTGGAATAACAGGTGTTATGTCATTTCCTCCCAACAAATCCAATAAATCATTGGCCTAAACAAGGTAACAACACCTCAATTCATTATTATTTGTCTAGTTTACATCTAAAGCAAAGCTCTTTCAATATGTAAAAATAAGGAAGGAAATCATCAACGAACCTAGGAACATTAAAAGGACTCAGCTAAGAGACAAGCTATAAGGGACTATAAAATCATAAGAAGCCCCAGATGAGCAAGTGAAAGGCTGGCTACCTGGCTGGTGGGCTGTGGCCCAGAGGGTGGCGGTTTGGTCTCTAGCGGAGCTGGTTCTGTCTCTCCATTTGTCTGCACAATCTCAGTAGGGCCATTTGTGGTCACTTTTTCCATGACAGGCATTCTCTCAAGTAGGGCAGACCTAGAAGAATCTGAAGTGGTTAAATTCTAGGCAGTTAACCTAGATTCCCTACCTAAAATAATCACCATTAACTATGTTGAGCCCAGGCATGGAGATCCATTTCCCCTCCCCACCCAACACACACACTAAAATAGAAGGTAGATTACAAGAATACATGACCTAAATTCCTGGCTGGATTAAGGGCAGACAAAAAAATCTTGAATAAAAAGACTGTCCAGCTAAATCCCAAAGCATGTATTTCAGTGGTAGGGAGATGGAGATGAAAGAAAGGTAAATCCATAGGTATTAACAGTCAAGAAGATACTGCATAATAGAAGAAAACAAGATGACAAACACTAAAATGTTAACAGTAATGGAATTTGAATGAGATTATTTGTCTTGAAAAAATACAACTCCTACTTCTTTTTTTTTTGAGACAGAGTCTCACTCTGTCGTCAGGTTGGAGTACAGTGGCATGATCTTGGCTCACTGCAACATCCACTTCCCAGGTTCAAATGATTCTGCTGCCTCAGCCTCCTGAGTAGCTGGGACTACAGGTGTGCGCCACCACGCCCAACTAATTTTCTTGTATTTTCAGTAGAGATGGGGTTTCACCGTGTTGGCTAGGACAGTCTCAATCTCTTGACCTCGTGATCTGCGCACGTTGGCCTCCCAAAGTGCTGGAATTACAGGCGTGAGCCACCACACCCAGCCTCCCACTTCTTAACTAAATAAAATAGAAAATAAAGCAAACTTTCCATACCAAAAAAAATGTAAGGGTTGGAGGTGGAATGAAAGAAGGGAGTTAATTTATTTCTTTAGAGTCTAGGCAGAACAGAAGATGGACAGAACAGAAGCAGTCAAGCAATTAGAACTAAATAGGGATATGAGAACCAATTAATAAAGCAGAAGGAATGAATCTTCTTTATGGATTACCATGACAATTTAGTCAGGATGCTAAGATATACACACATTGCTTAGTTTCTTTCGCTCACCTCATGTGGTCATATTTCTTGAAAAGTGCATTATATTCTACTGCCCTCTGCTGGAGTTCCACATCAATGCTGCTTCCATAGATGGAAACCACTTTCTTAATTCGGCTATAGGATAAAATGACAAACAAAATCAAATACCCAAAAGAAAATTCACAAATAAGCAGAGATGTTTAATAAGCCAGAATTTTCTGGTTATAATACTGAAATACTCATCTTTTCTTAATTTATATAATTTTTCAAAAACAAAACACTTCATTTTCATCCATTTCTCTGACATTCACATGATACTATTCTCATTGCAACACTAGATTTTTGTCTGTTAAACATGCCACCCCCCTTCTGCAGCAATGATGGTGTGGAAAAAACATATATATATGCCACTCCCTAAACTTTGCTAGACAAAAGTACCAACTATTACTTTGCCACAAAAAAAATTTGTACTGTTCATTCTCTTCTTTGATAATTTTTAAATAATTTTTAATCTATAAAAGGGTCAGAGCATCAAAATGTTGACCCCACATTCTTCCAGTTCAGAATTTTAAAAGTAATTCAATACCATTTTTTATAAGACTTCACATTTAAAAGTGAAGCAGGAAGACTACAAGAACTAAGTTTGCCTTAAATATGCTTGGGTGGGAAACTGACCTGAGAATCAACTTTATTAAAAATAGCAAAGAGAAGAATTAAAAGATTTAATCACCAAAACATTCATGATTGTATTCCTATTAAGACATGTCAAAATATAATAAACCAAAACCTTGGCCAGATTACAAGGTCAGAAGTTCGAGACCAGTCTGGCCAAGGTGGTGAAACCCCATTGCCACCAAAAAATACAAAAATTAGCCAGGCGTGGTGGTGCACGCCTGTAATCCCAGCTACTCGGGAGGCTAAGGCAGGAGAATTGCTTGAACCCTGGAGGTGGAGGTTGCAGTGAGCCGAGATCATATGCCACTGCATTCCAGCCTGGGCAACAGAGTAAGACTGTCATAAAACAAAATGAAATATAAAATACAAATAAACCAAAACCTTTATGTGGGGAAGTAGATTCTCAACTTAAAAAGGAAAAAAAAAAAAAAGGTATTAGAAATCTCATTCTAAAAACGTAACTTTTAGGCCAGGTGGAGTGGGTCACATGTGTAATCCCTGCACTTTGGGAGGCCACGGCAGGAGGATCGCTTGAGCCTAAGAGTTCGAGACCAGCCTGGGCAACAAATGAAAACATTTTAAAATGTTTAAAACATTTAAAAATTTTTTCTCTACAAAAAAATTCAAAAATTAGCCAGGCACAATTGTGTGCACCTGTAGTCCCAGCTCCTCGGGAGGCTGAGACAGGAAGATCCCTTAAGCCCAGGAGTTCAAGGTTGCAGTAAACTATGATGCACTCCATCCTGGGTAAGAGAGCAAGACCCTGTCTCAACAAACAAACAAACAAACAAAACTCCCTAACTTTTTTGCTTCAAAATAATCCACAAGGGAGTAAAAGAATGAGAGGGAACAAAGTGTTGATGAATAAAGATTAACTGTGAATTGATCATTGTGACTGTTGAGAAATAAGTAACGCAAATTTGTGTTATTATTCCCTCTACTTTTGTCTATGCTTGAAATTTTCCATGATATCAAGTTTTTTTTGTTTTTTTTTTTTAATTACAAAACCTGTTCACCCTATGTTTCTTCAATACTCACTTTACAGTACAAGTGAATCGAGTAGAAAGCTTCATAATGGCAGTGAGGGCATAACCTCGTGTCACAGAGGTGGACATATTAGAGATTAGGACACTTTCTAAAATATCCAATACTTCATCCTCTGTTACCTGAGGAGGAGGAGGAAAAAGAAGATGATGAAGAATGAGTAGCATGATTAAGCATCTAAATCTGGTATCAAGTCAGGGGATGCAGCCAGAAAGACAATCCTACCATTACAAAAGCCTCTAACTCAACCTGTGCTTTACCAGGGTAACTGTCCAAGCTGTTCTATTAACAGAGTAGGTGGGGGTAAAAAGAGTGAAAAATGACCATTGGGGCTAAGAAGCAATAGTAGAACTTCAAGTGGCAGAAACAGAAGAAGAAAAGAAAAACATACAGAGTTCAAGTGTTGTTGCCACAATTTTCCCTTTTAAAGTTAGTCCTTTAATGTGCAAATAAGAACATAGACACATGTCTCATTTCTTCTTGTTTATCAGCCAGAAGGTAAGAGAAACAATAATTCAGTCCACTAGGACAGGGAGTTGGACCTAAAGTGGTTTTAAAATCTTACAATGGGGCCGGGCTAAGTAGCTCACGTCTGTTAATCTCAACACTTTGAGAGGCCAAGGCAGGCAGACTGCTTGAGTCCAGGAGTTCAAGACCAGCCTGGGCAACATGGTGAAATCCTGTCTCTACAAAAAGTAGAATTAGCCAGGCATGGTGGTGAATGCCTATAGTCCCAGCTACTCAGGAGCCTGAGGTGAGAAGATCACTTGAAACCCAGGAGATTAAGGCTGCAGTGAGTTGTGATCCTGCCATGGAACTCCAGCTTGGGTGACAGAGTAAGACTCTGTCTTAAAAAAAAAAAAAAAAAAAATCTCACAATGGCTCAGTAAGTTCCATCTCAAAAAAATGGCAGGTTTTCCAATATAATTGTAGTTTGATTCTTTGAAAAGTTGGGTATTTTTTAAAATATTTTGAGACAGGGTCTCACTCCTGAGTAGCTGGGACTAGATACCATCACACCTGGCTAATATTTGTGTCTTTTGTAGAGACAGAGTTTCACCACGTTGCCCAGGCTGGTCTCAAACTCCTGGGCTCAAGCAATGCTTCCATCTCAGCCTCCCAAAGTGCTGGGATTATGGGCATGAGCCACCACACCTGGCCCAAAAAATTTTCAAGGAATCAACCTCAACTCCCCCATTAAACACTACTCTCCTATAACCAAAACCACTATTTTCCCCCACTTAACCAAGAGTGACAAGGAGTACCTGAATAGGCTCTTCCTCTTCACACTGGCCAGATACAAGAAGATCACCATATTCACCTATACACCATGCAGCCACTTGTACCAAAGGTTGCTGTGAAAAGAAAAGTCAACATTTCTTAAGGACTTCAATTTTTCCAAAGTTATTTAATGCAAATCATAGGTCATCTCATAATAAAGATCAAAACTGTGCATATCTAGAGTATTAGAAATAAAGACATACCAAAGGGGAGAGGGGAAAAAAAAGAAGAAAAATATACCAGAAAATTTGAGAGTAAAATTACCTCTTAGCTAAAATAGCTGAATGAAGTACTTACTTGAGAATAATCACCAAGAATTGCTTTGTACAGGCGCTGGACAGTATAGGCATGCATCTCCACACTATTAGTTATTAACTGGATTAAATTGGGGACTGCATCATCACGAACATAACTTCCTGCCTACAAGGAAATGCAGACAATTACCCCTAGAAACACACAGCAGTGATGATAACAAGTGTTAGCTATTATTACTACTGTGTGTTTCTTTTTTCTTTCTTTCTTTCTTTTTTTGAGACAGAGTCTTGCTCTGTCACCCAGGCTGGAGTACAATAGTGCGATCCTGGCTCACTGCAACCTCCACCTCCCAGGTTCAAGTGATTCTCATGCCTCAGCCTCCCAAACAGCTGGGACTACAGGTGCATGCCACCACGCCTGGCTAATTTTTCTATTTTTAGTAGAGATGGGGTTTCATCATGTTGGCCAGGCTGGTCTCGAACTCCTGACCTCAGATGATCCACCTGCCTTGGCCTCCCAAAGTGCTGGGATTACAGGTGTGTGCCACTGCGCCCAGCTATTATTGTTGTTTTTAAAAGAAGAATTCTACAAAACACCCTCAAAGATAAATCTGGTTCCAATTCTCAGGTTCATAACAGCTCAAACTTCAAAGTCTTACTTAAATATGTTAAATTTTTAAATTTTATTTTTTAAAATTTTCTCTTTGTCCAAATTAAAAGTAAGGCTGGGCACAGTGGCTCACACCTGTAATCCCAGCACTTTGGGAGGCTGAAGCAAGAGGACTGCTTGAGGCCAGGAGTTTGACACAAGCCTGGGCCACACAGCAAGACTCCATCACTACTACTACTACTACTACTACTACTACTACTACTACTACTACTAC
>NC_045450.1:57404097-57423371 GCF_002776525.5 Piliocolobus tephrosceles | reverse complement strand
ACTACTACTACTACTACTACTACTACTACTACTACTACTACTACTACTGATGATGATGATGATGATGATGTAAAGGTTTAAAACTTTATCACCCAACCTTGGTCAATCTCCCATTCCTAAATAGAACAATAGATATAATTTATAAGACTGAGACTAGTCCTAACCATGTGTATTTTGGAAAGGAAAAAAAAAAAAAAAAAAACAGCCAGGTGATCAGGGTTTTATCAGGCCACTACGGTTAAGAAACACAAAGAGGAAGAATTTTGGGAAAATGGTCAAAAGGAAAGGTGAGAAGCTAAAAAGCAGGTAATTTGCAGTATAGCTTATTTACATCCTTCCCTAAAGCAGAGTGCATTAAATACAAGAAAGCATCAGGGTGATCTAATGGGCATGTATAATAAGACTGCTTCATTCAACAGCAGCAGAATACACATTTTTCTCAAACTTAACACTGAACCAAGAAAGATCACCTTCTGGGTCATAAAAAATACCTTAACAAATTTCAAAGAACATAAATCATACAAAGTATGTTCTTAGAACACACAGAATTAAACTAGAAATCTGCAACACAAAGACAGCTGCAAAAAAATGCCAAAATATTTGGAGATTAAAATAACATACTTCTAAATAACACATGAGTCAAAAACAACTTTATAAGAGAAAACTATAGGCCAATCTCTCTCAAGAATATAGATATAAAAATAACAAAATATTAGCAAATCAAACCCAACAAATATATTTTTTTAAAAATAGGCCGGGAGTGGTGGCTCAAGCCTGTAATCCCAGCGCTTTGGGAGGCCGAGACGGGCGGATCACAAGGTCAGGAGATCGAGACCATCCTGGCTAACACAGTGAAACCCTGTCTCTACTAAAAAATACAAAAAAAAAAAAACTAGCCGGGCGAGGTGGCGGGCGCCTGTAGTCCCAGCTACTCGGGAGGCTGAGGCAGGAGAATGGCATGAACCCGGGAGGCGGAGCTTGCCGTGAGCCGAGATCCGGCCACTGCACTCCAGCCTGGGCGACGGAGTGAGACTCTGCCTCAAAAAAAAAAAAAAAAAATACCCTGACCATGTATCCCGGGTATGTAAGGCTGGTTAGGCATTCAAATATCAATGTAACCCAGCACATAACAGACTAAAGAAAACAAATCACATGATCATAATAAGAGAACACAAGTCAATTAGAAAAATAAAATCAGGCACATATAAAAAAATGTTTTGAATTCTTACAAACACTTTCTTTCAGGAGTGCCCATTTCTCCCTTCTTTTAAGCCTCGTGAAAACTAGGAAAATATGTCCTAATTCATCATTATGTTCATTACATTTTGTTAGATTATAATTTTTCCCCTTGTTAATCAAATTTATTAAGTTTTAACCTTTTACCAAGTTAATTCATTGTAAGTAAACTAAAACATGAGTACACCCCAGAGAGAATTCCACAGCAACAAATACATATGTCATAATTTCATATGTCAACAAATACATAAATCATAATTTCAATGATATCATTCTCTCCCTACAGATGTTTCATAATTTACTTAATCCCCATTTGGGAACTACTAGTTGTTTCCGGTTTTCTCCTACTATAAACAAGATTAGGATGAATACTTTTACATACACACGTTTGTGTACTTGTACTATTATTTTTTCAGGCTAAAGTCTTAAAAATTGAATTAATTAAAGGGTACAATTTAAGGTTTTTCCTACATACTACCAAACTGCACGGTAAAAAGATGGCATCATCCCACACTCCCATAAAGTGAAGAGTACTGCCTGTTTCTCTATTTTCTAATACTGGGAATTAGATTAAAAATTATGTGGCCGGGCACGGTGGCTCAAGCCTGTAATCCCAGCACTTTGGGAGGCTGAGACGGGTGGATCACGAGGTCAGGAGTTCGAGACCATCCTGGCTAACACAGGGAAACCCCGTCTCCACTAAAAAATACAAAAAGCTAGCCGGGCGAGGTGGCTAGCGCCTGTAGTCCCAGCTACTCGGGAGGCTGAGGCAGGAGAATGGTGTAAACCCGGGAGGCGGAGCTTGCAGTGAGCTGAGATCTGGCCACTGCACTCCAGCCCGAGTGACAGAGCGAGACTCCGTCTCAAAAAATAAATAAATAAAATAAAATAAAATAAAAAATAAAAATTATGAAATGTGAAAAAATGATACCTCACTTTTTCCCCAGTTGTTAATTTGCCTTTTTTAAAATTATTTATTTATTTATTTATTTTTTTGAGACGGAGACTCGTTCTGTTGCCTAGGCTGGAGTGCAGTGGTGCAATCTCAGCTCACTGCAAGCTCCGCCTCCCAGGTTCATGCCATTCTCCTGCCTCAGCCTCCCAAGTAGCTGGGACTACAGGCGTCCGCCACCTCGCCCAGCTAGTTTTTTGTATTTTTAGTAGAGATGGGGTTTCACTGTGTTAGCCAGGATGGTCGCGATCTCCTGACCTCGCAATCCGCCCATCTCAGCCTCCCAAAGTGCTGGGATTACAGGCTTGAGCCACCGCGCCCGGCCTGATTTGCCTTTGAAATCTGTAGGCTGTTCCCCTTTTTGTTATTCCAGTTTTTAATTTTAATATGGTTAAATTTGTGACTTTTCCTTTACAGTATCTACTTCTAGTGAATTAGATGGAAATGGTTTTTTTTTACATGTCACTGCACTTGCATTTTTACTCTTAAATACCTAATCCTTGCCTACTAATTGAATAATAAACACAGAAACCCCAAATTTCTGCAAGAATGCCAAAGAAAGGATCCCATCCAAAACAGGATTTCAAATCCTGAGTAACTTTAGCCATTCAAAACCCTACAATGGCTTCCTAACATATTCAAAATAAAATGCAAGCTCCCATGAGGCCTACATAGTCTGGCCCCTGCTTATGTCTCTGACGTCCAATCTACCCTTCTCTGCCTCTCTCACTTTACGGCTTTACTTGCCTTTCTGTTGCTCTCCAAGCAAGCCATGCTTGCTCCTACCTCCGGTCTTTGCACTTAGTGTTCCCTCTGTATGGTACACTATTCCTCAAGATCTCTGCATGGCTCGTACCTCATGTCCCTAAGGTCTCTACTCAAATGTTATGTTGTTATCTCCTCCGAGAGACCTCCCTGACTACTCTAATCTAAAACACTTGGCCAGTTGCCCTATATCCCACCTTATCCTGCCATCACTATATTCCTCCATGCTGCTTTAGGTTTTTCTTCACGGCATTTATTCTTACCTGACATTCATGTTACCTATTTACTTGTGAATTTCTTACCTCCCTGACTAGAACATTAACCTCACGATAACAAAGGATTTGTATGCCATATTTATTAGTATATCCCCAGCACTCTGTATGTGCTGTCTGAAAAAAAGTACTTACCGTTGTCAAAACACGCATAATTGTGTCTATATGCCATCGTTTGGAAGGTGCATACCTGAAAAAAACAATGGAAAGGGACAATTGGAACCAGTAAAATATACTGTTTTCAGTGACTAGAAAATCCTGCCCAAGCAGGTTGACTCACACCTGTGATCCCAGCATTCTGGGAGGCTGAGGTGGGAGATCATTTGAGCTCAGGAGTTCGAGACCAGCCTGGGCAACATGGTGAAACTCTGTCTCACCAAAAAATACAAAAATTAGCTGGGTGTGGTGGTGGATGCCGGTAGTTCAGCTACTCTGGGAGGCTGAGGTGGGAGGATTCCCTGAGCCTGGGAGGTTGAGGCTACAGTGAGCCGGCTCACTGTAGAAAAAAAGAAAGAAAGAAAGAAAAGAAAATCCTGTCCTACAGTCTTTTCTAGGTTCCCTGAATAAGTGAACATATCTGGAAACATTTCAACTTCAAATCTAGCAACAAATGCCATTTCAGAGAGTGATAAAATGGTATACAGTCAACTGACGTCAGTGGCTCATGCCTATAATCCCAGTACTTTGGGAGGCCAAGGAGGAAGGAGTGCTTGAGGCTAGGAGTTCCAGACAAACCTGGGCAACACAGCAAGACCCCATCTCTACAAAATAAAAATTAAAAAATTAGTAGCACATGATGATTTGCGCCTATAGTCCCAGCTACTCAGGAGGCTGAGGTAGAAGGATGGCTTAAGCCCAGAAGTCCAGGCTGCAGTAAGCTATGACTGGCCCACTGCCCTCCAGCATGGATGACAGGGCAAGACCCCATTTCTAAAATTAAAAAAAAAGAGAGAGTATGTAGTCAAACTCAGATCTTTCCCATAAGATCGCAGTAAGAGTTGCTAAGCTGAGAAATGAGATTTGTTTTCAGTTTCAGAGAAAATGATCATTCAGTCAGGGCAGGAGAGGATAAAGAACAAGGAAAAAAAGGAACTGTTTTCAGACCAAGACAACAACATTAGAACTAAAAATTTGTTTCCTTAAATTCAGAGTGGAAAGAAGAGAAAGAATAGCTATACTACTAAAATCATAAGGTACTTCCTCAAAATTCTGCATAGAGTGGCAATTCAGATGTTGTAACTTTTCTATTCCCTTTATTAAAACAGCACCATAGGCCAGGTGTGGTGGCTGACGCTTGTAATCCTAGCACTTTGGGAGGCTGAGGCAGGCGGATCGCCTGAGTCCAGGAGTTCAAGACCAGCCTGGACAACATAGTGAAACCCCATCTCTACCAAAAAAAAAAAAAAAAAAGCAGAAATTAGCAGGGTGTGGCGGCGTACACCTGTAGTCCCAGCTACCTGGGGGGCTGAGGCAGGAGGATCCCCTGAACCTGGGAGGTCAAGGTTGAAACGAGCTGGGAGATCGTGCCACTGCACTCCAGCCTAGGTGACAAAGTGAGACCCTGTCTCAAAAAAAAAAACGAAAACAAATAAACCAAAACAAAACAAACAACAGCATCAGAGATTAGAGGTTAAAGAACAGATAAACGAGAAGATTTCATAAAAGTGTAAAATTTTTTTGGTCTCAGCTGAGAGCTTGAAATAAATGTTATGTGTTTTAAACATATTTATAGTCGTTTCCCCATTTTGTTGTTGTTGTTGTTGGTTTTGTTTTGTTTTTGAGATGGAGTCTTGCTCTGTCACCTAGGCTGGAGTGCAGTGGCATAATCTCGGCTCACTGCAACCTTTGCCTCCCAGGTTCAAGTGATTCTCTTGCCTCAGCCTCCCGGGAAGCTGGGACTACAGGTGCACGCCACCAGGCCCAACAAATGTTTGTATTTTTAATGGAGACAGCATTTCACCATGTTGGCCAGGCTGGTCTCAAACTCCTGACTTCGTGATCCACCTGCCTCGGCCTCCCAAACTGCTGACTGCAGATGTGTGCCACCGCACCCAGCCCCCTCCCCATGTTTTAAAGACACTTCCAAAAGTTCCAAGCAGACTTTACCAATAAAGGTAAAAATTAAATCTTACTTTTCTGCAGCAAGAAAGATTCCAGATGCACAGTCTGCTTTAAATTCTGGCTCACACGAATCCAGAAAATAAAGTAATTCTTTCATCATGCCTCGGATATTATTCCCATTTACCAGGGCAAAACTCAATTCCATTGCACGCCTTGCAGAAGGGAAAAATTAAAAACAGTTACGAAATTTATAGTGGAAATGAAACAAAGACCCAGGTATGCACTCCGTGAACACCAAGCACTGCCAGATGTGCTAACGTCCTTGCACAATCTTGTGATCCCAATCTTTGCACACAAAATAACCAAGGAGATGTATTTTTATGTAATCAAAGTTAGTTTTGATATTTTGAATCTTCATGCAATATTTTTCCTCAAAAGTCCCTATGAGATATACCACTAAAGTCCAAACATGCAGTTTGGGTTCAACAGGCTGTTCTACAAATGTGGAAGTTAGAATACCTAAGAGTCTCAGAAAGAGGGGCAAATGTATTACCCAATAATAATACCTATCTGTCTCATTCCTTAAAAATGTGACATGTGAAGTCACTATATTCTCCTTTAATTACACCCTACTCTGTCCAAAGATGATGTAACATAGTTTCTATAAAAAGGTATGCAGAAATTCAGATTAAAAACTGAATTCAAGGCCGAGCACAGTGGCTCACACCTGTTTTCTCACCACTTTGGGAGGCCAAGGTGGGCAAATCACCTGAGGTCAGGAGCTTGAGACCAGCATGGCCAACACGGTGAAACCACTTATGTACTAAAAATACAAAAATTAGCCAGGCATGGTGGTGGGTGCCTGTAGTCCCAGCTACTAGGGAGTCCGAGGTAGGAGAATTGCTTGAACCCGGAATACGAAGATTGCAGTGAGGCAAGGGACTCCAGCCTGGGCAACAGAGCGAGACTCTGTCTCAAAAAAAATTTTTTTTCAAAGGGAAAATGCGGGCCATGAGAAGGAAAAAAAATGGCATGTGCTATGAGGACAAATAAGAGTTTCTATAACTGCCTATTCAAAGTTGGCAGTGAAGTGAAAAATAGGAATGTTTAACATGTAAAAGTTGTAAGGTTACTATCATCTTTCCATACTTGGTCAATAATGTCAAACACTGTATGTACACTGACTTTCAAAAGTAACAATTTAGGCGGGGCACAGTGGCTTGCGCCTGTAATCCCAGCACTTTGGGACACCAAGGCGGGCAGATCATCTGAGGTCAGGAGTTCAAGACCAACCTGGCCAACATGGCAAAACCCCGTCTCTACCAAAAATATAAAAATTAGCTGGGCATGGTGGCAGGCGCCTATAATTCCAGGTACTTAAGAGGCTGAGACAGGAGAATCGCTTGAACTCAGAAGACAGAAGTTGCCGTGAGCCAAGTTCACGCCACCACACTCCAGCCTGAGCAACAGACCAAGACTCCGTCTCCAAAAAAAAAAAAAAAAATTCACAAGCAGGGGATACTTTCATCTTAGCTAAGCTAACATATAAGTAGCAAAAATTCAATCCTTAGATATAATAACTTATAGGGTGCTTATGTAATTTACATATATTAATTCAATTTATCCTGCATAACCCTATGAAGTGGTTGCCCTTTTATCTGCATTTTACTTATGAGGCAATTGAGGCACTGAAAGTTTAAGTAATTTGACCCAGTCTATCAAAGATAGAGTCAGAATATGAAATGAGGCAGTCTGGCTCCAGAGTCTAAGCTCTTACTGTTATATATCCTGTCAAAGAGACACAGGTTTCACTTCTTTTGAAATTCACAACCCAGTAATGAGCTAGAGAGAAACAACACAAAAAGAGTCAGAAGGCTAATATCTATTCCCAGGACTGCCCCTTACAAGGATTACGGTTTAGGTTAAGTCATTTGATCCCTGTGGGACCGAATTTTAACTAACCTGTTAATCAGGGACAGAAGTAGTTGTTTAGGCTCTCTCATTGGCTTGCTCTGAGAACCCACTGAGAGGGTACTTAAAAAATCTTTTGCAAAGTGCTACATAAAAGTTGGTGTTATTAAGTTTAGGTCTTATCTTTAGATTGCTCAAGCACTTAGCACCTTTTATTTGTACCTGTTCTGTGCAAATCAAAGGAACTCAGCATCAATAAATGTTTGCTGACTGAATGGTTTCAGAGATCACTTTAAATATACTTTGTTCTAGATTTGAACATACAACCAAAAGTTCAGAGGCCAACTTTAGCTAGGTTCTACAAACACCTAGAGTTCTAAGAAGAGATCCAGTAGAATTACTCCATTGAGGGAAGGGATTTATGTTTTTTGAGAGTGCTATCTGCTGCCTAACAGTCATTTCAGGATACACAGTTCTAAGAAACACGCTGCCTTCAGGATCCTGGGGGTAAGTACTGTGAAAAACGTGTGCTGTCAGCAGTTTGAGTGTCAGCATTGTGATAAGACACTTAGCCGATGGATCACTCCGTACTTTCATCCTCCAACACACAAAGCACAGTACCTCCCTTAGGTAAACTTTTGCCAAGATTCTCTGTGCCTGTTATACTTATCAAAGAGCCAAGGACAACTTCAGTGTGCACTTAAGCATTCTTATTGGCCTCCTTAATAACCTAAACTTCTCCCTGCCAATCCTTTCTAAAAAAGGATTCACTCAGCAGAGTCCATCTATGAACACAATGACTAAATACACAAATGTCAACACTCTTGCTCCAAAAACTATTACAAAGTATCACATGGCAGGGGCACAGAACTATCAATAATCTGTCACTCAGTTTACCAAAAACACTAGACTGAGAAAGGCTCTCAGTTTGTTACCGTTTTATTGAGACATCCAAATCTTTAAGACAGTCCACAATTGTGCTTCTGTGCCTCTGTACTGCATTATGATCTGTCTGTACAGTCTTCAACAAAGATGTCAGAGCCACGTATCTAGATGAAACAGTTTCAAAATAACAGAGTTAAAATGTAAAATTCGGGATAGTTTTCTGTTTAAATAATAGAAAGACGTCTAATGGATAAGAGAAAGCATACATTTTTAAATATTTAAAAGAAAGTTAGCATAAAAGTAATATTTCAAAGGTATAAGCAATACCATAATCTAAAAAAATGGCAACCAGGAAAAGCTCTGGATTTTAGATTTGCATTCATGGTCGAGTCCATTTAAACTTCTAAAAGTAGGCCGAGCATGGTGGCTTACACCCGTAATCCCAGCACTGTGGGAGGCCGAGGCGGGCGATACCTGAGGTCAGGAGTTCAAGACCAGCCTGGCCAACATGGTGAAACCCTATCTCTACTAAAAATATAAAAATTAGCCGGGCACATGGGTGTCAGGTGCCTGTAGTCCCAGCTACTCGGGGGGCTGAGGCACGAGAATTGCTTGAACATGGGAGGCTGAGGTTGCAGTGGGCTGAGATCACGCCACTGCACTCCAGCCTGGGCAACAGAGCAAGACTCTGTCTCAAAAAAAATAAAATTGGGGCTGGGCGCAGTGGCTCATGCCTATAATCCCAGCACTTTGGGAGGCTAAGGCAGGCAGATCACAAGGTCAGGAGATTAAGACCACCCTAGCTAACGTGGTGAAATCCCGTCTCTACTAAAAATACAAAAAATCAGCCGGGCGTGGTGGCATGCGCCTGTAGTCCCAGCTACTCAGGAGGCAGAGCTTGCAGTGAGCCGAGATCATGCCACTGCACTCCAGCCTAAGCAACAGAGCGAGATTCTGTCTCAAAAAAAAATTAATTAAATTGAATTAAATATAAAATAAATAAAAGTGATTGACTCAATTCTTTTAAAGTTTTCCAAATAGTAAAACAAAGAGAGCATATAATATGCCTTTTAAGGCTGCCTTTGCCTCATAATGCAATTTTAATTTGACCATTTGAGTTTTCTCTGCTTTTATTTGATACTGGTACCAAAACTGCCTCTATAAAAATTTGAGTTTAAAATCCACGTGTTTAACTTAGTATGTTAAGGTTTAAAATTTTATTTATGTATTTATTTTTTAATAGAGATGTGGTCCCCCGCTATGTTGCCCAGGCTGGTCTCAAACTCTTGGGCTCAAGCGTTCCTCCCACCTTAGCCTACCAAAGTGCTAGGACTACAGGTGTGAGCTACCGCGCCTGGCAATCCAAGTGTTCTTTAGAAGGAGAAGATAATTCAGGGTGCCACAATAATTATTTCCACATCTTTTTTTTTGTTTTGAAACAGGGTCTCGGCCAGGTGCAGTGGCTCACTCCCTGGAATCCCAGCACTTCGGGAGGACAAGGCGGGTGGATTACGTGAGGTTAGGAGTTAGAGACCAGCCCAGCCAATATGGTAAAACCCCGTCTCTACTAAAAGTACAAAAAACTAGCTGGACGTGGTGACATGCACCTGCAAACCCAGCTACTCGGGAGACTGAGACAAAAGAATTACTTGAACTGAGGGGGCGGAGGTTGCAGTGAGCCAAGATCACGCCACTACACTCCAGCCTGGGCAACAAGAGCGAAACTCTGTCTCAAGAGAAAAAAAAAAAAAAAACAGGGTCTCATTCTGTCACCTAGACTGGAATGCAGTGGCATGATCACGGCTCACTGCAGCTTCAACCTCCTGGGTTCAGGTGATCCTCCCACCTCAGCCTCCAGAGTAGCCGGGACTACAGGGGCACACCACCAAGCCACCTGGCTCATTTTTTGTATTTTTCTATATAGAGATAGGGTTTTGCCATGTTGCCCAGACTGGTCTCGAACTCATGGGCTCATGATCTACCCATCTCTGCCTCCCAAAGTGTTGGCATTACAGGTGTGAGCTACTACACCTAGCTTCCACATCTTTTCATGTTTAGTATGAGAAAAACTTCTCCTGATTAGAAAAACAGGTAAGCAGGAATACGTACTACATACAGGAAAATACCAAAATAAAAGATAATACTGATCAATTCATTTACCTAAAAAACTAGCTAAAACGGCCGGGCGCGGTGGCTCAAGCCTGTAATCCCAGCACTTTGGGAGGCCGAGACGGGCGGATCACGAGGTCAGGAGATCGAGACCATCCTGGCTAACACGGTGAAACCCCGTCTCTACTAAAAAAAAATACAAAAAAAAACTAGCCGGGCGAGGTGGTGGGCGCCTGTAGTCCCAGCTACTTGGGAGGCTGAGGCAGGAGAATGTCGTAAACCTGGGAGGCGGAGCTTGCAGTGAGCTGAGTTCCGGCCACTGCACTCCAGCCCGGGCGACAGAGTGAGACTCCGTCTCAAAAAAAAAAAAAAAAAAACTAGCTAAAACTAGCTGGAGTTCACAAAGACATTCCAGATTTGCTACCTGAAATGTTACATTTTTCTTAATTTAGAGCAGGGGTAAGTCAACAAACTACAGCCTACCTGTAAAATCCAGCTCTCTGCTGTTTTTGTACATCAAAATATTTTTTTCATACTAGTTCCCAAGTTTGATGTATATCAATTTTATTGAACACAGCCACACTCATCATTGACATACTGTCTACGGCTAATTTCATGCTAAGGGGAAAAGGTAAGTAGTTACCAAAGATTCCATGGCCCACAAAGTCTAAAATACTTACCATCTGACCCTTTACAGAAAAATTCTGCTTACTCCCGATTTACAGAACAAATAGGAATATATGCCATGAGACAAATCCTCAAGTCTTTACAAAACAGTAGTTTTAAGACCAGAAAAACATAAAAATTCTGAGCTAAAAGTTCTAGATATGTGACTCAATACATGTGTAATCTTGAGCAAAATCACTCTTAAAATACTGGGCTTACAATATCCAAGATAAAAGACATATTTCAGTTGACTTACCTAATATTCTTGTCATTATTCAATAAGAAACGACCCAGGATATTTATGGCTAGGACCTAAAGAGAAATAGCATAGGTCAAAATTTAGGAAAACTAAAGTTTTATATTGTTTCCTGTGTTTAAAGGATAACTTTCTGGCCTCTGGTGCTTCACAGACTGCTAGCCAACAACAACAAAAAAAAAACTGGAGCTGGGCACGGCGGCTCATGCCTGTAATCCCAGAACTCTGGGAGGCCGAGGCCGGTAGATCACAACGTCAGGAGTTCGAGACCAGCCTGACCAACATGGTGAAACCCCGTCTCTACTAAAAATATAAAAATTAGCTGGGCATGGTGGTGCATGCTTGTAATCCCAGCTGCTCAGGAGGCTGAGGCAGGAGAATCGCTTGAATCTGGGAGGCAGAGGTTGCAGTGAGCCAAGATCGTACCATTGTACTCCAGCCAGGGCAACAGAGCAAGACTCTGTCTCAGAAAAAAAAAAAAAAAAAAAGGAAAAATCTAAAGGCAAACTCTTAAAATCACACACTAAAGGTAAGTGCTGGAAGGTCGTTTTAATGTTTTGACAGTGTTTTGTTAGTGGAAAAATAATACTAGTACAGCCTCTTTAGAGGGAAATCTGGAAATAACTATATTTAAAGTGAAAGTATATTCTCTGTTTTATCAATTTCACTTTTAGGAACTGATCTGCCAAACAACTGTACATATAGACCAAAGTCTACTGTGGCACTACTGATAACTGCAAATGATAGGAGATACCCTAAAACTCCGTTAATAGCAAATTTGCTAATTATACTATGGCATACCCATGCAATGGAATGTCACGCAGCCATTAAGACATAATGCATTCTGACACATGGTTCAATCTTGACGACATTATGTTAAATAATATGCTTATCAAAAGGATAAAAACTGTATGATTCTACTTATATGAGGTAGTGTGATATGGTGAAATATATACTTGGTTTTTGTCCCTGTTTCCTGGCATACAAATCCTAAATCCCTTGGAATTTCCTGTGTGACAGCATCTTTAGTTCTAATGATACGACTCTCAATGGGCTCCTAAGATAGTCTCAGAATGGAGACTAGTTGCCAGGGGAACAACCATGATATTAGAAGGTTGGAACTTTCAGTCCCATCCCCCGACCTTGGGGAGGGGAGAGATGCTGAAGGCTAAACTGATCACGGATGATTTAATCAATCATGCCTGCATAATGAGGCCTCCAAGAATCTGAAATGGACAGAGTTCAGAGGAGCTTCCAGATAGCTGAATCTGTGGAGCTTCCTGGAGGGCGGCACATCTGGAGAAGGTATGGAAGCTTTCAACCCCTTCCCACATGCCTTGCCCTATACATCTCTTCCATCTGGCTGTTCATAAGTGGAGTGTTTCCCTGAGTTCTGTGAGCCACTCTAGCAAACTAACCAAACCTGAGGAGCGGTTTGTGGGAACCCTGATTTACAGCTGGTTGGTTAGAAGCACAGGTCACAACCTGAGCTTGGGAGTGGCATCTGAAGGTGGGGTGGGGGGAGTCAGTCTTGTGGGACTGAGCCCTCAAATTGTGGAATGTGACACCTTTTTTTTTTTTTTTTTTTTGAGATGAGTCTTGCTCTGTTGCCCAGTGGAGTGCAGTGGCGCGATCTCGGCTCACTGTAATCTCCGCCTCCCAGGTTCATGCCATTTTCCTGCCTCAGCCTCTCTAGTAGCTGGCACCTGCCACCAGCCCGGCTAATTTTTTTGTATTTTTTTTTTTTTAGTAGAGACAGGGTTTCACTGTGTTAGCAAGGATGGTCTCAATCTCCTGAACTTGTGATCCACCTTCCTCAGTCTCCCAAAATGTTGGGATTACAGGCCCGCGCCCGGCGGGATGTGACACCTTATCTCCAGGGAGACAGTGTCAGAACTGAATTCAATTAGAGGATACCCAGCTGGTATCTACCAGAAAACCGCCTGATGTATAGGGAAATAGCCCCAACACATATGGTGTCATAAGTGAAATGTTGGAGCTGGACATGATGGCTCACATTACTCGGGAGGTTGACGTGGGAAGAAGATTGCTTAAGGCCAGGAGTTCAAGATCAGCCTGAACAACCGAGAGAGACCCTGTCTCTCTAAAACAAAACAAAAAAGAAGTGAAGTGTTGAATGACTCTGTGAGGGTAGACAGTAAAGAGTAGAAAAAATATTTTGGGTTTTTTCTTATATCTCTTCAGAGGTACCTGAGAGTAGTCAAATTCACAGACAGAAGTAGAATGGTGGTTGCCAGGGACTACAGGTAGTTACAGCACGGAGAGTTATTGTTTAACAGATACAGACTTTAAGGCAAAAAAGTTCTGGAGATAAACTATAGTACTGTTTACACAACAAGATGAGTGTACTAACTGTTCATTTAAAAATGCTGAAAATCGTAAATTTTGTGTTATATATATTTTATCACAATTAAGAAAAAAAGAACAAGACTTATCTCTATACATGAATTTGGAACTGGCTCCAAGATAATGTTAGGTGAACAAAGTACGGTGCACAACAATATATATATATGGTATGTCACCATTCTGTTTGAAAGGTGGGGAGAGGAAAAGAACTTAACCCAAATTACTTTGGTTATCTGACTAGATACTATAATGCTAAAGACAAAAAGAACTGTACACGAATATTATACTCTAGTATATTTGTTTTTTACAAGGCTATGGGCTAACAGTTGTTTTGTTTTGTTTGTTTTTTTTGTTTTTTTTTGAGGCGGAGTCTCGCTCTGTCGCCCAGACTGGAGTGCAGTGGCCGGATCTCAGCTCACTGCAAGCTCCGCCTCCCGGGTTTACCCCATTCTCCTGCCTCAGCCTCCCGAGTAGCTGGGACTACAGGCGCCCGCCACCTCGCCCGGCTAGTTTTTGTATTTTTAGTAGAGACGGGGTTTCACCGTGTTAGCCAGGATGGTCTCGATCTCCTGACCTCATGATCCACCCGTCTCGGCCTCCCAAAGTGCTGGGATTACAGGCTTGAGCCATCGCGCCGGGCCAGTTCTTTTTTTTTTTCTGAGACGGAGTCTTGCTCTGTCGCCCAGGCTGGAGTGCAGTGGCCGGATCTCAGCTCACTGCAAGCTCCGCCTCCCGAGTTTATGCCATTCTCCTGCCTCAGCCTCCCATGTAGCTGGGACTACAGGCGCCCGCCACCTCGCCCGGCTAGTTTTTTGTATTTTCTAGTAGAGACGGGGTTTCACCATCTTAGCCAGGATGGTCTCGATCTCCTGACCTCGTGATCCGCCCGTCTCAGCCTCCCAAAGTGCCGGGATTACAGGCTTGAGCCACCACGCCCGGCCAACAGTTCTAATATTAATAAATGACAGAATGAACAAATTCATGAAGGAGAAGGGACAACTCCTCTCTATAGAAGAATTCCAATTATTTAATGAGGAAAAAAATGAGGGAAATGGAAAATTTGTCATTAGAATACCATCTTGGCCGGGTGCGGTGGCTCAAGCCTGTAATCCCAGCACTTTGGGAGGCCGAGACGGGCAGATCACGAGGTCAGGAGATCGAGAACATCCTGGCTAACACGGTGAAACCCCGTCTCTACTAAAAAATACAAAAAACTAGCCAGGCGAGGTGGCGGCGCCTGTAGTCCCAGCTACCCGGGAGGCTGAGGCAGGAGAATGGCGTGAACCCGGGAGGCGGAGCTTGCAGTGAGCTGAGATTCGGTCACAGCACTTCAGCCTGGGTGACAGAGCGAGACTCCGTCTCAAAAAAAAAAGAAAAAAGAAAAAGAATACCATCTTAATAATTGTTGTGGGCAAGATCCTCTGGTGGATACTAAAACTGATAGGTAAAAATCTGAGGATAGGATGTTTACATAGTCTCAAAATATCTGCCAAAATATTTTTAATTACAAAGGAAAAAATAATGACTTTACAGTAGAAAGACCCAGCAGACACCATCTCAACCAAATGATCAAGGTTAGCATCAACAATGATAAGACAAATATATTCACTATATTGCTACATCTAAGATCTCCCAAAGTTTCTTATAATCAATGTTAAGCCTTCAGCGGGAAGGAATGGTATTTCAGATACCAAAAATCAAGCATTCCACATTTTGCATCATTCTTTCTTAAAGTTGAGTTCCAAATGGAATACAATGCTGAAGTACTCCAGTCCAAGTCAACCATTCTAAATGAAACATTTGGGGGGAAGAAAAGATTTAAAATGACTTACTCGCAATCCACTCTCTGACTTAATATCCATGATAGTCAAAACCGTTTCATAAAGAATAGCATTTCCTACATTTTTACTAGTCTCAGTATTAGTGGCAACCTGAAAAGACATATTGAGGGCAGTACGTAAGTGATAAAAACAATGCTTCCAAAAAATATCGACAGGTAACAAGAGGCATTTTGATTACAGCTATGAATGAGGAAACACAAATAAAAACTGCTCCATATAACCATAATCATTCTACTCCCTGAGAAACTAAAATAAATATTTAAGTTTGGTCTACTCACCTGTGCTAATATATCATTCATAGCTTCACTTGAATCATCATCATTTCGTCCTAAAATTCTTAATAACCGCAAAATGCGTACCTAATGTGCAAAATATGAGAGGTGTCAACAAAATATGTCTCACACAAAGAAATCTCATCTTGGTATGAAATTCAAATGACTAAATGAAGTCTTAGAACTTCATTTGGAACCATTTATTCATATCAGAAATGGTCAAAAATCAAACAGAAGAATTGAAAACATTTTCTTTAGAGAAGCTATAAATGCTTCTACATCTAATAAAGTGATTATAAGATAACTCACACTTCAGTACTCCACAGCTAAAGGATACTACCACATACTACCACCTGCAGAGCTATAGTAAATAATTCAAACAGTAAATGATTTTGACTATTAAAACTGTAATTTCAAGTGGGACACAGTGGCTCTCGCCTGTAATCCCAGTACCTTGAGAGGCTGAGGTGGACAGGTTGCGTGAGTCCAGGAGTTTGAGACCAGCCTGGGCAACATGGCAAAACCCTGTCTCTACAAAATATACAAAATGAGCCAGGCACAGTGGCGTGCACCTGAAATCCCAGTTACTTGGGAGGACCACTTGACCCTGGGAGGTCAAGGCTGCAGTGAGGCAAGATTGTGCCACTGCACTCCAGCCTAAGTGACAGAGCAAGACTTTGTCTCAAAAAAAAAAAAAAAAACAAACCTGTAATTGTATCCTCATAATCTAATACAGAATTGTGTCACTATTCATTAATATAATTAATCAATTAACTACCAAATTTCTACTCAACACAAACTTAAGAGGAAGGAAATGGTCTACTTAAAAGATATTAAATTCATATAACATTTATTTAAAACATTCTTTCAACCTCACCTGCAAAAAGGGGTCACTGATACCAGAAACATCATGTTCTGGTGAATATCCGGACATGATGAGGTTCTTTAAAATACGAACTAATTGGGGCACAAGCTGCAGAGAAAGATGCATCAAAAAACAGTGAATATTGAAGAATATCTCATGAATAAGCAGGTCCTTTGGTTTAGAAAAAGGATGTAAGGGTCCGAGTCCAAGCAAATTCTACTGATTTAATATACTAGCATACTGCAGATGTTTGATAAACTTAGGAGTAAATTACGCCAATATTCAAGAAGCAGCATGTATTTTATCTGGATAAAACCAAACCAGACTTTTTTATGCCAGAGTTATATGTGAAGATATTACAAATAATACTGGGTTAGGGCATACTGCATTTCTACTTCTGCAGAACTTGACATGCCTAGGTGGCAAAAACATGTTCAGTTTTCATCCATTCAAACATTTGCATATAACATGTCATCACACCAAAATACAACTGGTGATCTTATTAACATTATAGCTTTAGAACATACAACCTCAAATAGAGAAAAAAAAACTCTTAAGATAGAAGAGTTATATACCCTTTTCCAACAAACAACAGGGAATACCAAAGCTGACAACAGGGAATATCAAAGCTGACAACAGTAATACAGTAATCAAATGGAAAAGACACATGAAAAAATTACATCTTTCATCTTAAGAGATATCAAGGCCATGAATAATTTCCTCTTCCTATTCTTAACTCATATGATACAATTTTTTTAAATTTCAGGACTTATTTACATATACGGCTTTGTGGTCTGTTTTCTCATCTTTTCAATGAGACTATACATTCCTTATAATCAGGAATTTCCTTCCTGTCCTTCCTTTACTTTATCTATTAAGAGTCCTAACACATTGTAAAGGCAATTTTACTGTCAAGCCGAAGATGCTTTAAATATTGGCACTCATTTCATTTCTGTTGATCAATTACTCGATATTAAAATAAAAGTTTTGCCGCAACAGGAACTTTTTACGTTTCCAACTAAAAACCCAATTTTTAGCTATATAAACACCTTTAATGACCAAAAATTAGTTAAAAAGTGTGCAAAGTGAACCGCATTGCATCTCTTTCGCAGGCAATTTTAGCTACAACTCTGCTGCAACTCAATTATTTTTTCTCACTGTATTTAGACTCTGTCCCTTCCCTACTCCTTAAAACATTAAGGCCACTTCTAAATACAAGAAAACACAATATGTATGAATTTAAGTAAGTTTGAGCCATAACAGTTCGGAATTAATTCTTATAAGTCACCTAAACAAAAGTCTAATTTGGACAACTCCAAATAAGGCAAATCTAAGCCATGGAGATCTGTAAATTCATTACATCTGTCAACTATAGGCAAAGTTATATTAGAGATAATAATATACCTTTTAAAACCACTTTAAATCAATATTTTTGTAATAAAATGAAGACCAAGTAGTTACCAAGCTTATTTTGCACACTTCCCAATGGTCATAACCCAAGTTATTTTTTATCTGGTTTATTTCTTGGAAAAGTCATTTTTCCTTGGGCTACTAAATTCAGAAATTGTTTTATCCACTGCCAAAAGGCCAGCACATCACATAAGATTACCCTGGGACACAGAGCACAAATGTCTGAATGTTCAGCATATAATTCTTGGAACCCAGTTTCATTTTTCAGACAAAAATGCAAGTTATTAAAACTGATGACAGGACAAACAAAATAAGATGACACAGGGAAAGGCTGCAGCCATGAAAATCAGTTGGTGCCCACTACTCCACCTCAAAATCCTTTTAATATTCCAAAACTTCTATGTAAGAGTAAGTACGGGTAAGGGAGAAATAAAAGCTCTAAGTCTGAACTGAAAGCTCAGCGGTACATACAGAGCTTTTTAAAGTATGAGGTTACCCACATACTGTTCTAAAATACCTACTTCAAAAAGCAGCAGCATTTTGTGTCAAAGCTCCAGACTAATCTGGAATTGCCATCACCAAAGCCACTGGAAAACTGCTCAAAGTTTCTCAAGAAAAGATAAAGAAAAGGCAGAGAAGAAGGTTTACAATTCAGGAAAGGCTGCAACTGAAATCCAAGGCTGACTTTGGAGTCAGGAGTTTAAGTGACGAAACAAAAACTAGACTAGGAAGTTAGTCAAAAATGCTAGAACAATAACTCACAGTATTAAGCACAGCTTCAGCATTAGTATATTTTAAAAGCCACATTTGTGGATGGATACACAAAAGCTACTAAGGACCTAATGCCAGCATGCACCATCTAAAAGAGGGTTAATTCTTACCTTTTCATTCTAACATACAGCAGGATTCCAAACAGACAACAGGAACAAAACATACAAAGCAAGCATTAGGGACAGATACGGGTCTCATACTATATTACAATAATTTAATCAAGACATGAACATCTAAGGGAAAAAAAGCCAAAAAAAAACTCCTGTTAGAGCCTTACTAGATCTAAAGTACAAAGCGAGTCCTATTTATGGAATGACCAGCATCCTATAAAAGAAGTTCAACACATATAACTACCCAAAGAACAGTCTTCCTCTGAGTCCTCCTTACTACTGTCTTCTAAAATTAAGTGAAGAAATAGAAATGTCCACTTTAAAATACTAGTTAAAAAAAAAAAAAGGCCGGGCGCAGTGGCTCACGCCCGTAATCCCAGCACTTTGGGAGGCTGAGGTGGGTGGATCACCTGAGGTCAAGAGTTCGAAACCAGCCTGGCTAACATGGTGAAACCCCGTCTCTACTAAAAATACAAAACAAAATTAGCTGGGCGTGGTGGCGGGCACCTGCAGTCCCAGCTACTC
>NC_045450.1:57384324-57403697 GCF_002776525.5 Piliocolobus tephrosceles | reverse complement strand
ATAAAACAATTTTTAGTTTTAACCTTAAAAAAATAGAAAAGAAATTCCTGTCTTTTAAAAAAAAAAAAAAAAAAAAACCAGCCAGGAGCAGTGGCTCACACCTGTAATCCCAGCACTTTGGGAGGCTGAGGCGGGCTGATCACCTGAGGTCAGGAGTTCAAGACCAGCCTGGCCAACATGGCGAAACCCCGTCTCTCCTAAAAATACAAAAATTAGATGGGCATGGTGGCGCATGCCTGTAATCTCAGCTACACGGGAGGCTGATACAGGAGAATCGCTTGAACCCACGAGGCGGAGGGTGCAGTGAGCCGAGATCATGCCACTGTACTCCAGCCTGGGCAGTAAGAGCAAAACTCCGTCTCGAAAAAACAAAAACAAAAACACACACACGCACACACACAAAACTCCTATTTTTAATTTGACCTCAGATTATGTTTCCTGACTCAAATGTGGAAACAGCAGATAAAACACGTGAAATTTGTGTGTCTGCCAACAATGAGAGAAAACTTCTATCATGCAAAGAAAAACACAATACTAGTGCCAGCTCTTACTTATATGCCTAAATCTGGCTTCCAGCCCAACTGCACAGCAGGGCTAGTTAAAACTCTTATTCAGATCCATAGCTTGCTTTCAAAAAAATAAATAAGAAAATCATGTACTCTTCAGGAAAATCATTTTTCAATCAAGAAAGGCTTAGGCATACAGAATGGCACCTACCTTTCTGAAATGCGCAAGCATGTCTGGGCTTCGCTCACACATTTCTGTGAGGAGGACTACAGATGTGTGGAGGACACCTGAAAGAAAAGATCAAAGGAAAACTAAAAATGAGGCCTATTATCCAATTTTATAGAACAGGGCTTTGAGTTCCTGAAGGTCAATTCCAAAAGGATAGTTGCTACTTTTGCTTTTTAATCCCCTAAAGAATCTAAGCATTGAAGTGAATACAAAGGAGGAACTTAATAGATGCCTGATTTAAAACTGGCCAAGTCAGTAAAATCCGAATGTTTTCAACAATTATGTGACCAAAATAATTATTAAAAAGTGACGACCAATACATGTGTCTCTCCATCTGAGAATATCCATAAAAACATACAATGTAAGCTAGGTGTCATCTGTTCTATACTTAATCAGTAAGCTATTATCTGAGTTCTAACAGATAATTCAAGAGGCAAAAATCTTAGTAAGATTTAAAATTTCCAGATAAGACGTATCAAAACTCTGAGATTAACTGTGGATGATAAAGTAAATTTACTTGCTCCAGAGTCAGTAAAAACAATCTCACAATGCTTTTCACGAAGTAATAAATACGTGCTCTAAATAATTCAGTTGTTCAACAAGTATATTTGGAGCATTCTGGGCACAGCACTGAATTTGTCAAATTAAATATACCACAATTTTTTCTCTTAGCATTTAAGACACATGAATTTTCTCTATTCAAAAACTTATTTCACTGACTTCAAATAAGAATAAAATGTTTGGGAAAAAGAACAGCCACATTCCATTTAACTCCTCTGTTTTATATAAAGATTCTGAGTACCTAATACAAGCTTCTGTCAGAAATAATCCAAAAGAATTTTCATAATTTTTGAGTCAGGCAGGGTCTGGCTCTGTAGTCCAGGCTAGAGTGCAGTGGTACAATCTTGGCTCACTGCAACTTCTGCCTCCCAGGCACAAGCCATCCTCACACTTCAGCCTCCTAAGTAGCTGGGACCACAGGCATGTGCCACCACATCCGGCTGATTTTCGTATTTTTTGCAGAGATGGGTTCTGACTTTGTTGCCCAGGCTGGTCCTGAGCTCAAGTGATCTGCCCACCTTGGCCTCCCAAACTGCTGGGATTACAGGCATGAACTACTACGCCCAGACGCACAAATCTTACACTCCTACCACATGATAATGAAATTTTTTCTTTTACTGTAAAATAGGCAAGAAATCAAAGGATTTTACACATGAAAATTATGGGTAGGCTCATTTGTATATTACACTAGATATTAATAACTTAATATTTTTTATATAGTAAAAGAAGACCAGAGATGAAAGATAAGTTTACTATGAAAGAATCAATCTCTAATATAAAACTAGGATATGTGAGTAGAAAGGTTTGTCAGACCAGACCTTCCTGGAAAAGTGTCTAAGGCACAGCAGAAAGGTGACTCTACTATACTGAGAGACACAGGACTAATACAGCCTTAAGCCTTTTCTCTTTCCCTTTCTCCCTCAATACTTCATGAATGCATCCAAATTACATTACCATGGTTCTTCTCATTCAATAAATTTTTTGTTGCTGGTAAAAACATCTCCATAAGTTCAGGAACTTTCCTGATGACATGAACAGCACATAGTGCTGCCTATAAAAAAAACAATAAAAGAACAAAAGGTTTATTTCAATTATGCCAGGGCAACCAATCTTACAAAAAAACCACCAACACAAAAATCTCACCAACTTGTTCATCCACTAGAAAAATAAAGAAGAAAGAGGTTAGATATTAGATTTACGGCTGGTAACGGTGATGGTCCACTCCTATAATTCCAGCACTTTGGGAGCCCAAGGCAGGAGAATCACTTGAGCCCAGGAGTTTAAGAACAGACTGGGCAACACATTAAGAACCTGCCTCTATTTTTAAAAAAATTAAGAGGAGGCCAGGCGTGGTGGCTCACACCTGTAATCCCAGCACTTTGGGAGGCCGAGGCGGGCAGATCACAAGGTAAAGGAGATGGAGACCATCCTGGCTGACATGGTGAAACCCCATCTCTACTAAAAATAAAATTAAAAATACTAAAAATATGCTGGGCGTGGCGGCATGTACCTGTACTCCAGCTGCTGGGGAGGCTGAAGCAGGAGAATGGCGTGAACCCAGGAGGCGGAGCTTGCAGTGAGCCGAGATCGAGCCACTGCACTCCAGCCTGGGCAACAGAGCAAGACTCCGTCTCAAAAAAAAAAAATTAAGAGGAGAGAAAAGTATTTATTAACTGGTTGGGGATTTCCAGTTTATACTGTTATATTAAAGAGGTCTTCTAGCTCACCTCTCCCTTTTGCCTAGACAAGTAGGCAAAAACTTCCTACATTAGACTATGTATGGTTAATATGAATTTATCAAACAAGTTAAACATAACTTATGTGGAGTTTTGAGGAAGTAAAAATAGATAAGGATCTCAATCTGTGATAATCATACCTCTGAGTAAGATGACTAACAGGCTAAAAAACATCACACAACTGAAAGATATATACTGTAAATGCTATAAATCTACTGTTATGTTTAGTAATATCTATGTGGCCCTCAAATGACTCAGCTGACATCAAGAAAATCATTTGAAAAATACTTAGTCTCTACTAAAGATGGTCTTACTAGTTTGTTCACTGGAAAATAAAAGTACATTTAAACACTGATTTTGCATATTCCGCAAAGTAACTATAACTACTAAATGTTTCAGTCAAATACCATAAAAGTTAGATATATTAACAAAAAAAAATTCTACTAATTCCACCCATGTTATATTTGGGAGGAAAAATAATTTTTTTTCTAACCTGAAGGTATGCTTCATTTTAATATGATAATGGGCTTTCTGAACAAGAGTAGCTCACATATTCTTTAAGAAAAATGACCAGCTTACAAATTAAAAGATAATTTCACTTTGTTTGCAGCCATCATTAACTGCATATCATCCTAGGAAATGGCTTGGCCCTTTCAATGCCGCTTTCCCACACCATTAATAGATAGGCACAGTAAATGCCAAACGGATCACAGTTTATGTTCATTTCTTGGACTTCAAAATTCCATACACTTCATTTTCAAAGGTTGTAAGGTTCAAGCAATTTTTAAAAACTCAATAAAATGTTTATATCAACAAATAAAATCAGATAGAAGACTAATTCTCTTCTATTACTAATTCATTCGGAAAGTGGGTTCTACATCATTCCCTAATAATTATCTAGGTACCAACAGAACTGCCCTTCCAGAGATACAAAGGCACTACTACAAAGATATAGGCACTAATTATTAGGACAAAAGTAAATTCATAAAAATCTGTTCATAATCACCTTGTTGCATTACTGTTTAGAATCAGATAACTTAGGAATTTGGTATGCCACCTACGATATATCCAGTAACATTTGTTTGTTTATAAATCATTTCCTTAAAAAAAGAGGAATTAAGGTTAATATACAATCATGTAAAATAGATTTACTGCACAGGAAAAATGACTTTACATTATCATCAGATCTTTCAAAAATTAGTAATCTGCCTTCTGATCTCCATAATACTCCCTAATCCAAACAGACATTTGGTTCATTAAAAGTTACCTTTTTTCTTAAGTAAGAGTTGGAGGTTTTCAGGAGCTTCTCTACCTCTCCTGCAAGATCTCTGCACATCTCTGAGGAGCCCATGCAGCCGAGGGTACAAAGTGCTAACCCCTGCACGAATTGCGTGCTATGATTAAGATCACTGCAAAAGAAAAGAGGAAGGTAGGAATAAGCATGCTCTGCCTGGTGCTCCCCAAGAAGCAGCTTCACAATTTCAAACTAGTGCAGAATAACTCAAGATTTCTCCAATAACAAAAACAACTAACGAAATTATTTATTGCAGAAAATGTTTATCCCAAATTTATTACATATTATCAATACGGTAAACAGACTGACAGTCCCTCCTATAGGCTTACAAGCCAATGTTTTCAGGTACCAAAGCAGTAGAAGTTGAAAACCTCGTTATCTACTGGATGTCAAAGACATACACTTTAGAAAACTCAGCAAACTTGGTGGGTGGCGGGGGGAGCTCACACCTATAATCCTAGCACTTTGGGAGGCCAAGGCAGGTGTATAACCTGAGGTCAAGAGTTCGAGACCAGCCTGGCCAACATGGTGAAACCTTATCTCCACTAAAACTGTAAAAACTGGCCAAGCGTAGTGGCAGGCACCTATAATTCCAGCTACTCGGGAGGCTGAGTAGCTACCCAGGTTCAAGAGATTCTTCTGCTTCAGCCTCCCGAGTACCTGGGACTACAGGAGCGTGCCACTATGTCCAGTTAGTTTTATATTTTGTATTTTTAGTAGAGACAGGGTTTCACCACATTGGCCAGGCTGGTCTTGAACTCCCGACCTCGTGATCTGCCCGTCTCGGCCTCCCAAAGTGCTGGGATTACAGGCATGAGCCACTGCACCCAGCCCCCTACATAAATTTTAATCCTTTGTTTAACCTCTTTACGTACAAACTACTGAACTAAGAGCAATTCAAATATACTCTGGAAAGTAAATATAAACTCAGTAAATAGAAGTTCTTGATATTATATTACAAAAAAGACTTAAAAGAACAAAGTAGGCCAAGCGTAGTGGCTCAAGCCTGTAATCCTAGTACTTTGGGAAGCCGAGGCGGGTGGATAAGCTGAGGTGAGGAGTTCAAGACCAGCCTGGCCAACACTGCAAAACCCCGTCTCTACTAAAAATACAAAAATTAGCCAGGCGTGGTGGCAAGCACCTATAATCCCAGCTACTCAGGAGGCTGAGGCAGGAGAATTACTTCCCAGGTCGGGGCGGGTAGCGGGAGAGGGCGGTGGCAGCAGAGGAGGATGCAGTGAGTCAAGATCACACCACTTCACTCCAGCTGGGCAAAAGAGCGAGACTCCATCTCAAAGAAAATACCAAAAAGAACAAAGTATTTAATAGTTGTTAGAAGAAAGAAAAGTAAGACTTACTTCTTGATACAGTTGGTCATGAGAAGATGGACATCTTGTCTTTCATCTAACAGCAGCATTGCCCCTAAATAGCCAATGCGTTTGTCTGTAAATTTTTGAGAGGCAATAAGCTTGAGGCACTCCAACTGCAAAAAAAGAAAAAAAAAAAAAAGAAATTAAGAACTTGCTACCATAATCTAGAAAAGCAATGTTTTTAACCCAGAGTCCCCAGTTGGCTAAAGTACAAATGTGTTTCATCAAACTACCTAACTCTTCTTTTTTTTGAGATGGAGTTTCACTCTGGTTGCCCAGGCTGGAGTGCAATGGTGCAATCTCAGCTCACTGCACCCTCTGCCTCCCAGGTGCAAGCCATTCTCCTGCCACAGCCTCCCGAGTAGCTGGGATTACAGGAATTAGCCACCACACCTGGCTAATTTTTCTATGTTTAGCAGAGACGGGGTTTCACCATGTTGATTAGGCTGGTCTCTAACACCTGACCTCTGCTGAGCCACCTGCCTCGGCCTCCCAAAGTGCCGGGATTACAGGCGTGAGCCACTATGCCTGCGCCTGGCTTTTTCTTTTTTTCTGAGACAGGGTTTTGCTCTTATAGCCCAGGCTAGAGTACAATGGTGCAATCCCAGTTCACTGCAACCTCCACCTCCTGGGTTCAAGCGATTCTCCTGCCTCAGCCTCCCGAGTAGCTAGGACTACAGGCCCCCACCACCACACCTGGGTTTTTTTTTTTTTGTATTTTTAGAACAGACAGGGTTTCAACATGTTGGCCAGGCTGGTCACGAACTGCTGACCATAGATGATCCGCCTCCCAAAGTGCTGGGATTACAGGTGTGAGCCACCATGCCTGGCCAAAGTACCTACATCTTTTTAGAAGGCAAAGATTTAAGACCTTTGCATAGCGTAATAGAAATCAAGTTCAAGAACAGATCATTTTAGCAAGGCCTCATGATATTTGCCATTCAAATAATCTCTCAGTTTTACATTAGTTTTGCAGATTCACACAAACATAAACTAGAAGTATTATAATAAGAGATTAACAACTCAAATTCTTAATCTCCAAGTTACATTAAATGAGCACCTAACGTGTGTTTAAGGTATGGTTCCATTTTGGGAATTAAAAAACTTAATAACTGGAAATACACCAACCCATTCTAATCATAAGGAATGTATAATTAATTTAAAAAAAGAGAGGCAATAACTAAGTTTAATATAATGTGGAAAGTATGTGAACCAAGTACATTTAGAGCTTGATCCAAGTACTATGGGAGAAGGCAAGGGTTTAGGAATCCAATACAGAAAAAACAAAAATCAGGAGAACTCAGTAGTGGAATTAAGCTAAAATGATTTACATGATTTCTTCTTTACATCATTGATAGAAATAGCTTCTTACGGCTTAAGAATTCTTGTAAATTAGTTTGTCCCTCTATCTGGCCTTTCTTGAAACACCTTCCGAATCACTGACATACTTTATCACTCCATCTTGACAAACATGGAAAAGGCCAAAACATTACCTTTACAGCAGTATTCAAAGGGCGAATACAAGACAGACTAACAAAGAAGAGTTTTAAAAACCATGATCCCCTTTAGAATCATACATCCCAAGGAAAGGGGCTCAAATGGAGACCTGTGTAACAGAAGTTAAAATCACGTGAGACTACTTTCCATTATGAATTTAATCTACTAAATTCGAAAGTGAAATTGAGGAAAGTAAAACAGTTCCACAGAGTTGTTTCAAGCTATTTAAAAATTGCTTTCTCAATGTACCTGCATTAAAAACATCTAAAGTTAGCTGAATACTATCACGAGCATTTCAAAGAAGTCTCCAAGGAAAATAACCAGGATCAAAAAGGAAAACATAAATGCCTTGTGAAATTGAAAAGATTATGTAAGTAACAAACCTTCCCTTTCTTCACATTCAATTAAAATTTAAAAAGCAATTTCTGAAACAGAAGTTGATGAAAGTCATCTTTACAATGTCAACAGAAAATTTACTAAGGTGAATGAGAAAATCAGAAGCTAAAATATTATCAAACAAATCTTACTCTTTTTCAAACTGGTTTTTCAAGCTTCTCATTTCATAATTCTGTAAATATTTTAGTAGTGAAAGCAAATGTTCCAAGAATCAGATATCAGAATTTTCATCATACTCATTCAATCCTACTTCTGACAAACTCCAAGCATTGCACAAATAAATTATCCAAAAACATTTTATTAGGAATAGGACATACTCTTAGGCATTAATAATACTTTGTGGTTTTAGGGTCAAGTGTTTTTTTTTGTTTGTTTTTTAAGGATGACCGTTTCTTTATTAAACTATACAAAAAAGGCAGCTGGTAGCAATGGCTCATGCCTGTAACGATGCCAGCACTTTGGGAGGCCGAGGCGGGTGGATCACCTGAGATTAGGAGTTCGAGACCAGCCTGGCCAACATGGTGAAACCCCGTTTCTAATAAAAATACAAAAATCAGCCAGGTGTGGTGGTGGGCGCCTGTAATCCCAGCTACTTGGGAGGCTGAGGCAGGAGAATCATTTGAAATTGGAAGGCAGAGGTTGAAATGAGCTGAGATCACACCCCTGTACTTCAGCCTAGGCAAAAGAGCCAAACTCTGTTTATAATTAAAAAAAAAAAAAAAAAACTATATAAGAAAGGGAGGCAGCTGTGGGGTTTGGTCCCACCCCCAGACTGGTGCTGTCTGAAAGGAGGGAATCTGAGGGAGATCCCAGGCAGGATAGGGATGGGGCAGGACATGAGGCTAGGGATGCAGAGGTTAGGCGGGAGAGGCTACGGGCAGGGGGGGCGGGGGCAAGAAGAAAAGGAAGAGAGAGGAGTAACTGGGGCCAGCTGGGGAGCTCAGATGGAGCAGGTCAGGAGGTGGAACAATAGCAGAGTGAGGATGGAGGGGTCAGTGTCTGGAGAGGTGGAAATGAGAAAGCTGGGTAGAAAGAAGAGGGTGGGGGCTCTGGTGCAGGGCCCAGAGCAGGGAGCCAGGTGAAGGGTGGCTGCACTTGTCTGCTCCCACCCAACCTCCAGGCTCAGAGAGGCCTCCCATCCCCAGCCTGTTGGCAGGGGCTCATGCCAATGCCCCATTCTGTCTTCCGCTGCTATGGATCGGGTTCATCCTCTTCTTCAGCAGCTCTCTTCAGCTCGGGCCCTTCATCACCATCATCTTCCTCTTTGGGCCAGTTCTCCTCCTCCTCCACCACTTCCTTCTTTCACTCTTTCTGGCTTGCCTTCTCCTCCACCTTCTCCTTCATGTCCTTGGTGCCCAACTCAGCCACTGCCTCCACACTTTTCTCCAACACGGTGTTGGGACTGGGGCTAGCAGGGAGCTAGGGTCCCAGGGCCAAGACAGAGGGGCCCTGGACAGTGGACGGTGACTGAGGCTGGAATCTGGCATTGCGGCAGCAACAGCAGCAGTGGCTGCTCAGTCGGGTCAAGTTTTAAGATAGACACACTAAGTCATCAGTGACTGATGAATACAAGCCGTTGTTTTTTGTGACATTTGTTTAAGACATACCTAAACTTTGCCCCCTCTCTCTGTGTGCAGCAGGCATAGAGAAGACGGGGAAACACAAAACAACCAACCAAAAAAACCAAGCAAAAAAACAAAAAAAAACCCTTACCTAAAACATAAACAGCAAAAAGAAAAACTAAAAGTTAAAGGGGCAAGCATTATTTCAATATTCCCCCATTTATACAGAGACTTTGCTTCAAAAACAAGCATTTGCTTTTTGAAGGTGACAAATCTAAGGGAAAACGTAAGGTTATATGACTGGAAATAGCATCTGATATATACACTCCAGTGATGGATTAATTCTGATCACACTTTATACTTAAGTGGCCAGCAACAGTGCTAAGAATATACCATGTTTAATCTTTAAGAATGTTATCAAGGCCGGGCACAGTGGCTCACACCTGTAATCCTAGCACTCTGGGAGGCCAAGGCGGGTGGATTGCCTGAGCTCAGGAGTTCTAGACCAGCCTGGGCAACACAGTGAAACCCTGTCTCTACTAAAATACAAAAAATTAGCCAGGCGTGGCGGCGTGCACCTGTAATTCCAGCTACCTGGGAGGCTGAGGAAGGAGGATCACTTGAAACCGGGAAGCGGAGGTTGCAGTGAGCTGAAATCGTGCCACTGCCCTCCAGCCAGGGCGACAAAGTGGGACTCCATCTCAAAAACAAATGTTATCAGTTTTCAAATGTTGAAAAAGAAAGATAAAGGTTAGGGGAAAAAAGTACAATGGGGGAGATACACGCAAAAGGAGGGCATCCATTTTTCCACAGCAATCTCCAAATATCCAAAAGTAAAACTCCACACTGTTGCATGAGTTAAACAACAGAAGGAAAAAAGTAATCAATTACATGCATCTGCCCCTTAGGTAACAATCTCAAATATTTCAGTGGAGTACTACTACTCCACTTAAAGCTACTTGAAAAACCCACCTGAAACATTTCTAACTACAACTCTAGCAGACGCTTTAAGACCAGAGTAAACAGTCCAGATTTTATATCCACACTCCACACAATTAACGGAAAACTTTTACTTCACAGCAGAAGCATTCTAGTCAGAGATTAGCAACAAGCCTAAGAGACTGAAGTTTTCAGCCCCCTTTGTAACAAATACAGTGCCTGAAGAAGTGGTTCCCAAACTTAACTA
This sequence comes from Piliocolobus tephrosceles, assembly GCF_002776525.5. Taxonomy (NCBI): domain Eukaryota; kingdom Metazoa; phylum Chordata; class Mammalia; order Primates; family Cercopithecidae; genus Piliocolobus; species Piliocolobus tephrosceles. Next base: position 57,393,360 of record NC_045450.1, on the reverse strand, counting down.
GTCAGAACAGGTAGCAGAGTTTTGAAAATGATGGGTCACCGCCCCCGCCCCACTCCTGCCGATATCATGATGGAGTAAATTTGATGTAGACACCAACAATTTAATTTTTACAAAATTTTTCTAGATGACTCCCTTTTTTGGGGGGTAGGAGGGACAGTCTCACTCTGTCACCCAGGCTGGAGTGCAGTGGTGTTATCTCAGCTCAATGCAACCTCCTCTGACTCTCGCATTCAAGCAGTTCTTGTGCCTCAACCTCCCAGGTAGCTGGGACTACAGATGCGTGCCACCAACCCCAGCTAATTTTTGTGTTTTTATTATTGATAGGGTTTTGCCATGTTAACCAGGCTGGTCTCAAACTCCTGGCTTCAAGTGATCCGCCCACCTCGGCCTCCCAAAGTGCTGGGATTATAGGCATGAGCCACCATACCCAATCTATCTCTTTTTAATATTCAGAAACAACTGCCTGGTTTATACACACACACCTAAAATCATCATTTTTGAAAAGCAAGCTTGTTATAACTGCACTACCACTATGTAGGCCTGGCAACATAAAATCTATATAGAGCAGAGTCTGTGTTTTCATTCTTTGAGCAAAAAAACAAAAAAACAAAAACCTGACATTCCTAGTGAATCCAATTTTTTCTTTTGAGAAAATGATGAAATATTCCACTCAAAATACATAAAACTCACTTAGCAGTCACTGACCCACCAAGTGGCTTTATCAAATCTTAACATTTCACCCTATTTATTTTAAAGTTTTTAACATTACAGATTCAACTGAAGCCCTCTGTGTACAGGGCCTCAATCTCATTTCTCCATCCCAGAAGTAATCAAAACCCCAAACTGCTGCTCATGACTGCCATGCCATATATTCTTACTGCACATGGAGAGACAGGTGGTTTGAAATGTTTTAAACTTTAAATAAATATCAAACTGTATTCCTGCTCTTTTCGCTCAACAGCTTTGAGTATTACTCACATCAAGACAAGATGTTCCAATTCAGTCAAAACTCATTGCTACATAGTATCCCACTTTTGAATATAAACTTACCTATTATCTGAGGACAAAGAGATTGTTTGCAATGTTTTACTATTAGAAACACTGCTGAAATGAATACTTTTATACATACATGTCTTTGTATACTGGACAATTTATCTACCTGGGGGGTAGTACCCCAGCATAGTACCAGCTTAAGTACTTTTTGTATACTGGACAGTTTATCTAGGTTATATACCTAAGGAGGCTTGATCAAATTCAGATTTTTCAGGTTTTGCTTTGTTCTGTTGTGATCTCATTTTGCAAATATGCACCACTTAGAGCCAGTGGTATGAACTTTCATCAGGAGGCATATAATTATTTCTGGTAGTTGTCTCTCTTTTGTGACTTTAGCAGCACTGATGATCATCATGGGTTGCAAAATGATTATATTTGAATTCTTTCCTTAATTTATTAGTTGGACTACAGCTCTAAGAAGAAACTTCTCTATACAGAAGAAAGGCCATACTATTGCTAAGGAAAGGTAATATACATGTTTATTTCAATCAATTACAATTATTATCCTTTTTTTTATTGACAGAGTCTTACTGCCAACCAGGACCGAGTGCAGTGGTGTGATCTCGCCTCACTGCAACCTCCGCCTCCCAGGTATAAGCGATTCTCAAGCCTCAGCCTCCGGAATACCTGGGATTACAGGTATCTGCCACCACGCCTGGCTAATTTTTGTATTTTTAGTAGAGATGAGGTTTCACCATGTTGGTCAGGCTGGTCTCGAACTCCTGAGCTCAAGCCATCTGCCTGCCCCAGCCTCATAAAAGACTGAGATTACAGGTGTTAGTCACCGCACCCCGCCTACCATTATTATTCTTTTTTTTTTTTTTTTTTTTGAGACGGAGTCTCACTCTGTTGCCCAGGCTGGAGTGCAGTGGCGCAGTCTCAGCTCACCGCAACCTCCTCCACCTTCCGGGTTCATGCGATTCTCCTGCCTCAGCCTCCTGAGTAGCTGGGATTACAGGAACCTGCCACCACGCCCGGTTAATTTTTGTATTTTTAGTAGAGGCGGGGTTTCACCATGTTGGCCAGGATGTTATCGAACTCCTGACCTTGTGATCTGCCCGTCTCGGCCTCCCAAAGTGCTGGGATTACAGGCGTGAGCCATCATGCCCAGGCGATTATTATTCTTACTAATGTTCAAAGTATCTCTTTTGGGGGTATGACAGCCTCTTCTGGTGACTACTGAAACCTTTTGACATGATCTTTGCAGTCTTTCCTGCTTTCTGGCATAGTAACATCGTTATTTTGTACATTTTCTTATCCTGGATTTGGGATCAGCCATTTTTCAAATGGGCTGAAAACAGTATTTGGAGACCACAATCTAGGCTTAAGGATAGCTCATTGCTATGGGTCTGGTCATTAATTCTGAGGCTTTTCAAGGCATAGTACCAGCTTAAGCACTTTAAGAAAAAATTCCTTAGTGTGAAAAAGTGTGTCTACTAAGCCCTATATGAATCACCCACATATTACTGTACAGCATTTGTTTACAGCTTTAACAAGAGTGGTTATCATCATCACTTATTTGTAATAATGTACTACCTGTACAGTGTAATAAGAAAATAAGAATGTATAAGGATGTCAAAAGAAAAAAACAGAACTGCCATTGTTTGCAGACAATAGTAGTACTGACTACATGGGAACAATGACATCTACAGAGACTCTTAGGACCAAGTTCAATAATGTGGCAAAGTAGATAAATATTTTTAAAAATCAATTGTATCACTATAGATCTAAAACATAATTATGTAAAATTTTGTTTTATTTATTTATTTATTTAATTTTTTTTTTTTTTTTTGAGACAGAGTCTCGCTCTGTCACCCAGGCTGGAGTGCAGTGGCCAGATCTGGGCTCACTGCAAGCTCCGCCTCCCGGGTTCACGCCATTCTCCTGCCTTAGCCTCCCGAGTAGCTGGGACTACAGGCGCCCGCCACCTCGCCCGGCTAGTTTTTTGTATTTTTTTTTCAGTAGAGACAGGGTTTCACTGTGTTAGCCAGGATGGTCTCCATCACCTGACCTCGTGATCCGCCCGTCTCGGCCTCCCAAAGTGCTGGGATAACAGGCTTGAGTCACCAAGCCTGGCCTTAAAATTTTAAAGGATACTATTTGCAACAGAAACAAGAGCTCTAAGGAACCTACAAATATATTTCTCCAAAGATGTCTAAGACTTAAAAATCCTGTGTTTTAAGCGAAATTTAAAAAAATTTTTTTTTAAAAGATGTATAAGAATTTATGGAGAACATTGTAAAATTTAGAGAAGCTAAAGTGCAGTCCTATGCTACACAGATGGAAAGGAAGAATATCCTACACAGGTAATTGGGTACAGCAAGCAAGGCTGGAACTGCGGAAAAACAGAATCAGGCCCAGCCTGGAGCAGCATACTACTGACATGTGGAAACGTAGATTTCCATTCCACAAATCTTATTATTTTTCTAAGAGAAATTAGGAATCCAGATTTCTATGGAAATTCTTTTTTGTTCTTACGTACTGGCAGAAACCATTTTAAATACCACACAGGACAAAAAAGGAACACATCTATGGAAGAATCTGGCCCCGAGCCACCAGTTTTCTACTCCTGCAATCTACCTACTTCTTTAGAGAATTCATTAATATTTCTGGGTTGTGCTTAACCCACACACGGAAAAAGGTTACACACACTACAGGAAATCTATGACCACTTTTGTTATAAAAATGGTGAGGATACTGTCTCTTACATTATTAAGAGACTCCTAGACCAAAGGTCCATATAAAAAAAATCTCTTAGAATTCAGTGCTTCAAAAAACATTGCTGTCCTTTAGGAAACAGTAAAATGCATAACATTTGAGGCTTTCTATATATCAAAATATGTGTCTAACACTTACTAACTTACTCTTCATAATAACACTATAAAGTAGGCATTAAGACTGTCCCCATTTTACAGATGAGGAAACTGAAGCACAGAAAGGTTAAAGATCATGCTCAAAGTCAGAAGTCACATCCAGGCAGTCTGGTTCTCTGCAGTTTTGCTCTTCCATCTTGGCAATAACAACTACCTAACAGGTGACTGTCTCTTTTCTTGCCTTAGCTGTCACGCCAACAGCAACTACACAGGCCTTATGCTCTAAATGCTTCCTTTTTCCAACTCTCAATTTCTACTATTTTTTTTCTCTTTAATGTAGATGCTGGTAGTTTATGCCATCTCAAATCCTTTGTACAGCAAGGAAGGGCTAAGTTGTTTTTTTTTTTTTTTTTCTTTTTTTTGAGACAGTCTTGCTCTGTCACCCAGGCTGGAGTGCAATGGTATGATCTCGGCTCACTGCAACCTCCACCTTCTAGGTTCAAGCAATTCTCCTGCCTCAGCCTCCCAAGTAGCTGGGATTACAGGCGCCCACCACCACGCCTGGCTAATTTTTGTCTTTTTAGTAGAGATAGAGTTTCCCCATGTTGGCCAGGATGGTATCAAACTCCTGACTTCAGGTGATCCCCCCACTTTGGCTTCCCAAAGTGCTGGGATTACAGGCGTACGTCACCGTGTCCATCCTACCCTACTCCTCAAGTTTTACTGTAAAACTTAAGACTTATAAAATACAGCTACTAGAAATTTTTAAATTTCTAATGTGGCTTATATTTTATTTCTATCAGCATCATATTAGATACTGCAGTAAAAAAGTTTTTAAAAAGGTAAAATTAGTTTTAATAATATTCTTTAATCAATATATCTAAAATATCATTTCAACATATGATCAACACAAAAATTATTAGGTATTTTACACTTGCTTTTCCACTAAAGTTTCTATATATAGTATGTACTTTACACTCACAGCACATCTCAATTTGTACATTTTCATCAGAAATAGCTGAACTAAAAAGAAAAAAAAGAAATAGCTTAACTGTATTTAGAGTTCATAAAATTTACTGTTTATAAAGTACACTAACATACCCAAGTTGTTTAAAACATATTTAAAAGTCTTCCAATAATAACTAGGCTAGGTGCGGTGGCTCACACCTGTAATCCCAGCACTTTGGGAGGCTGAGACGGGTAGATCACTTGAGGTCAGGAGTTCAAGACTAGCCTGGCCAACATGGTGAAACCCCATCTCTACCAAAAATACAAAAATTAGCTGGTGTGGTGGCGGGTGCCTGTAGCACACTCAGCAGGCTGACAGGAGAATCGCTTGAACCTGGGCAGTGAAGGCTGCAATGAGCCGAGATCGTGCCACTGTACTTCAGCCTGGGCAACAGAGCAAGACTACATCTCAAAAAAAAAAAAAAAAAAGTTTTCCAATAACTAAATCAACTACCAAAAAAATCTTATTTTCCTTTAGGATTCACCTAAGCTGAAACAGCCACATTCCAAGAGGTCAACAGTTACATGCAGCTACTGGTTACCATAATGAACACCGCATCTAACAAATAAAATGCAATTAAAGAGTGGCTGCAGGCTGGGTGTGGTGGTTCATGCCTGTAATCCCAGCACTTTGGGAGGCCAAGGCAGGTGGATCACCTGAAGTCAGGAGTTTGAGACCCCATCTCAAAAAAAAAAAAAAAAGTGGCTGTTATTATACACTAGATGAAAATGGCACTGTGATTCATACATGCAGGTGACAAAACCTAGATGTGAACCTTTCACAGGCGTATTATAAAGGTAATTCCAACGAATGGGGTACCAAATTACTGATATGAACAAGATGGCGACTCATTTAAACAGAGGAAGCAGAATAAGAAATTAAAATTATGATTCCTAGTCCCATTCAGAAAAATATTTTATGATAAAATTTTATCACAGTTTTCTTGAGCATTTACACTTTCTACCTAATAATTAAATATTTTATCAAATAATTAAGTCCCAAAATACCCTAAATTCCACCTAACTCTAAAAGCACATTCTATTTAAACACATTAAAGAAATGAATCTGGCTGGGCGCGGTGGCTCAAGCCTGTAATCCCAGCACTTTGGGAGGCCGAGACGGGCGGACCACGAGGTCAGGAGATCGAGACCATCCTGGCCAATACGGTGAAACCCCGTCTCTACTAAAAACTACAAAAAACTAGCCGGGCGAGGTGGCGGGCACCTGTAGTCCCAGCTACTTGGGAGGCTGAGGCAGGAGAATGGCCTAAACCCAGGAGGCGGGGCTTGCAGTGAGCTGAGATCCGGCCACTGCACTCCAGCCTGGGTGGCAGAGCCAGACTCCGTCTCAAAAAAGAAAAAAAAAGAAAAAAGAAATGAATCTTAGAAAATATATAGAGATTTGTTTACAAAATGAAATATCCCCCAAAATCTTATATCTACTCTGATTCCAAATTCAAGAATTTGCCCTTAGTAACGGGACTATGGCTCACACCTATAATCACAGCACTTTGGGAGGTTGAGGCCCGAGGACCACTTGAGCCCAGGAGTTTAACACCAGCCAGGGCAATGTGGCAGAATCCCTACTCTATAATTTTTTTTTTTTTTTTGAGAAGGAGTCTTACTCTGTTGCCAGGCTGGAATGCAGTGGCACAATCTCAGCTCACTGCAACCTCCACCTCCCAGGTTCAAGCGATTCTCCTGCCTCAGCCTCCTGAGTAACTGGGACTATAGGTGCGTACCACCATGCCCAGGTAATTTTTGTATTTTTAGTAAAGACGGGGTTTCACCATGTTGACCAGGATAGTCTCGATCTTTTGACCTTGTGATCCGCCCACTTCAGCCTCCTGAAGTGCAGGGTTTATAGGCATGAGCCACCACGCCCACCTCAATTTTTTTTTTTTTTTTAATTAGCTGGCCAAGCATGGTAGTGCACACCTGTAATCTCAGTACTTTGAGACGCCAAGACACATGGATTGCTTGTGCACAAGAGTTCAAAATCAGCCTGAGCAACACAGCAAAGCCCTGTCTCTACAAAAAATACAAAAATTAGCCTGGTGTGGTTCCCAGAAGGTCGAGGCTGCAGTGAGCTGAGTAGAAAGTAAGCCTGTGGTGTCCACTGCACACTCCAGCCTGGGCAACACTGTCTCAAAAAATCAGCTGGGGGGCCGGGAGCAGTGCCTCATGCCTATAATCCCAGCACTTTGGGAGGCCGAGACAGACAAATAAGGAGGTCACGAATTCGAGACCAACCTGGCCAATATGGTAAGGCTCCATGTCTACAAAAAATACAAAAATCAGCCAGGTGTGGTGGCACATGCCTGTATTCCCAGCTACCTGGGAGGCTAAGGCAGAAGAATCTTTCAAACCCGGTAGGAGGAGGTTGAGGTGAGCTGAGATCACGCCACTGGACTCCAGCCTGGGCAACACAGCGAGACTCCATCTCAAAAAAAAAAAAAAAATTAGCTAGGTGTGGTGCCACACACCTGCAGTCCCAGTGACTCGAGAGGCTGAGGTAGGAGGAGAGCTTGAGCCCAGCAGGTTGAGGCTACAGTAAGCCATCACAGAGCCACAGACTGGGCCACAGAGCAAGACCCTGCCTCCAAAAAAAAAAAAAGAATATGCTCTTAAAGAACTTAATTGGGAATATATAAATGTACTGCTTACAAAATGTTAATAATGGTTATCGCTGAGGAATTAAGAGTCTTCCCCCTCACTAGACTTTTTTATAGCCCAATTTCTAATATATCAGATTTCTGTAAATCTAACCTAATACTTAAAATCAATCAACAAGAACACATGGGCATCAATTTGCTTTATACTATGACACATACTATATGGATAACCACCTGGATCAATTTTTGATGTGATAAAGCTTATAATTGAAACATGAGAGCTTCAGGGTTTGATTCCACTTCTAACACTCTATGAATGAAATATGAAATATATTTCAAAGAATGTATTATATTTTAGAAACTATTCATGTGAAAAAGAATACTATTATGACACTAATTCTGTCCCAAACCAAATACGTGAATATATTGATGAACCGGCAGTTGCTTCTGCCTGGCCCCTTTTCTTTTGATCCAGTCCCCTTTCCTCTGATACTAACACATCAATTTTTCTTTGGGAAACTAATGGACTCCCACTCTCGATCATATATTTCTAAAGATGTTGACCCCACTCCAAACTCGAAGATGAGCATAAAACCCAAGTCAGTCTGGTAACATTAAATCCAGTACTTTTTTGTTTTAACTTGGGGGCAGGAGATCGTCTTCCACTGAAATTACTGACCTAAACAGAAAATAAGCTGCTGGCTATCTTTCCTGATAGTGTTGTACATTCTTTCTTTCAGTTCTGCAGTCTGTTCCTTAGAGAGACTATTTAGCATATAATACAATTCTTAAATTATTAAAATAAAATTTAATAGCATTAATATGAAATAAAAAATAACCCACTATTTCCTTTTCCATGACTAAATTCCACTCATGACAATACAAACATGGAAAGAAGAAAGGACTTATCATTGAGACTATCATTCTCAAAACCCACACTGGACATGTTAAATAGTAACCATTTGTGCATGGGAGACAATCAGCAGCCAGATCTGCTCAAGTTATAGCAATCAAGGCACAAAGTAATTAGAAGAAAATAGACGCCACCAAATGGCAACCACCTAATTTCCTTAACTTAAAAACATATTGTGAGCTGGGCGCGGTGGCTCATGCCTGTAATTCCAGCACTTTGGGAGGCCGAGATAGGTGGATCACCTGAGGCCAGGAGTTCAAGACCAGCCTGACCAACATGGAGAAACCCCGTCTCTACTAAAAATACAAAATTAGCCAGGCGCGGTGGCACGTGCCTGTAATCCCAGCTACTCGGGAGGCTGAGGCAGGAGAATCACTTGAACCCGGGAGGCGGAGGTTGCAGTAAGCCGAGATTGTGCCCTTGCACTCCAGCCTGGGCAAAAAGAGCAAAACAACTCCGTCTCAAAAAAAAAAAAAAAATACTGTGAACTTCTCTACATAACATTGTGCCCAGAGAAAATAATTAAGACGACATTTAGCAAGCCTTTAAAAAAAAAAAAAAAGAAAGAAAGAAAGAAAGAAAGAAAGAAAGAAAGAAAGAAAGAAAGAAAGAAAGAAAGAAAGAAAGAAAGAAA
>NC_045450.1:57380404-57384314 GCF_002776525.5 Piliocolobus tephrosceles | reverse complement strand
AAAGAAAGAAAGAAAGAAAGAAAGAAAGAAAGAAAGAAAGAAAGAAATGGGATTTTACTTTGTTACCCAGGCTGGAGCACAGTGGTGCAATCATAGCTCACTGAGGCCTCAAAACTCGAAATCCTCTTGATTTAGCTTCCTGAGCAGCTGGGACTAAAGGCATGCTCTATTATACCAGGCATTTTTTTTTTTTTTTTTTTTTAAGAGCAGGGTCTCACTATGTTGCCCAGGCTGATCTCAAACTCCTGGTCTCAAGTGATTCTCCCACTTCAGTGTCCCAAGTAGCTGGGATTACAGGCACAAGCCACCATGCCCAGCAAGAAACATTTTCTTTTTTTTTTTATTTTTTTTTATTTTTTTTATTTTTTTTGAGGCGGAGTCTTGCTCTGTCGCCCGGACTGGAGTGCAGTGGCCGGATCTCACCTCACTGCAAGCTCCGCCTCCCGGGTTTACGCCATTCTCCTGCCTCAGCCTCCCAAGTAGCTGGGACTACAGGCACCCGCCACCTCGCCCGGCTAGTTTTTTTTTTTTTTGTATTTTTAGTAGAGGCGGGGTTTCACCGTGTTAGCCAGGATGGTCTCGATCTCCTGACCTCGTGGTCCGCCCGTCTCGGCCTCCCAAAGTGCTGGGATTACAGGCTTGAGCCACCGCGCCCGGCCAAGAAACATTTTCTTAAATATTCATTATAGTCCAGGCACTCTGGCCGAACAATCACATAATCCTGGTCAATCTTTAAGCAAGCTAGCTATCACCATCAAAACATTTTCTCATCCGCATAATGAGACTCCCAATGGAAAGGATAATTGATGGCAGTATCATGCCTTTCCGGGTCTGCAGCTTGCTCTCAATCTTACCCTCAGTTCCACAATAATCAGACTACAAGGCTATCAAAAGCACCTCCCCACCAGAAAAAGATGGATAATCCCTGAGCAACAGTGTCAAAGAATACCCTTGCTACATGTAGTCTCAGCCCAGCCTACCTGTCCAAAGTGAGCAGGGTAGCCCAGCATGTGCATATACAGTAATTTTGCCACATTCCGACATCGGTATGTATTGTCTTCTTCTCTAAAAGATGACCGGATTGCAGCACATTCTTTCTGGATCATTTCTCGTTCTTCAGCTTGGGTTCGGGCTGTCCGGATGGTCCGGATCAGCTCCCGCAATCTGATGGGGGCTGGCATCCTCTGGATATGGAAAGACATTAAATAGAGATGTTCACATTTTTCACTACCAAAGCTATTCACGCAACTTCACATTTAAATTTTTGACTAGTTTTTAAGAATTCAAGACTTGCCAAATCCAGCTCAGCTAAGCTAAACAAAGCTTGCTAAGCTTCAGCAAAGCTATTACATACAGACCTCTCAACTCTGTACATTTTTTTTTGTAGCCTCTGGAAAGGCTACAAACAAAAATGGCTAAGTATTACATTAAGCAAAATAAGACAAAGAATACACTAAATATGTAAAGTCCATCACTAATATCAAAATATCTCAGAAACTAATACAACTCAAATCTTTACTCAATCCTTAAAGTAATAAGGAAAGGTCTATGCCTAAGCTTAAAAAAGATAGATATTTTCTGTTCAACTGCTGTTAAACACAACATAGCTCAACAAAAATAAATACGGTCACAATCATAGCTCAACTCAACAAAATATGAGAGATTGAGAAGACCAATTGTCAGATTAAAACACATTCAACAAACTGTAATCATAATCATCTCAGTACACTGCATATACTTTGAAAATGTGATGAGGAAAAAATAAACTAATCACAGAAAACAAGGCTATTAGTGTCATGAATATCTTTTAAAAGTAAAAAAAAAAGTTAACAAAGGACATATAACAGCCTAAATAATTGTTAACAAACAAACAACAACAAAAAAAAAACAGAATGTGTACCACCTAATTTCAAGAATTACTACAAAGCTACAGTAATCAGGGAAATGTGGAACTAACTGAATTTAAGAATATACTGAAGCAGGCCAGGCACGGTGGCTCACGCCTGTAATCCCAGCACTTTGGGAGGCCAAGGCAGGCGGATCACCTGAGGTCGGGAGTTTTGAGACCAGCCTGGCCAACATGGAGAAAACCCCATCTCTACTAAAAATACAAAATTAGCCGGCCATGGTGGCACATGCCTGTAATCACAGCTACTCAGGAGAATCGCCTGAACCCGGGAGGTGGAGGTTGCAGTGAGCCAAGATCGCACCACTGCACTCCAGCCTACGCAACAAGAGTGAAACTCCGTCTCAAAAAAAAAAATGCACAAGTGATTTTTAACAGAGAGACCAGAGTTATTCAACAGGAGCAAGACAGTCTTTCTTTTTTTTTTTTGAGACCGGAGTCTCGCTCTGTCACCCAAACTGGAGTGCAGTGGCCGGATCTCAGCTCACTGCAAGCTCCGCCTTTCAGGTTCACGCCATTCTCCTGCCTCAGCCTCCCGAGTAGCTGTGACTATAGGCGCCCGCCACCTCGCCCGGCTAGTTTTTTGTATGTTTATAGTAGAGACGGGGTTTCACCGTGTTAGCCAGGATGGTCTCGATCTCCTGACCTTGTGATCCGCCCGTCTCGGCCTCCCAAAGTGCTAGGATTATAGGCTTGAGCCACCGCGCCCGGCCGACAGTCTTTCAATGAATGGTGCTGGCAACTATATCTCTCCATGGGGCAAAAAAATTAATCTCAATCCTAACCGCATACAATACACAAAAATTAACTAAAAATGGATCACAAACCTAAAAGTTAAAGCTAAAACTAAAAATCTTCCAGAAGAAAACACAGAGGAGAATCTTTGCAAACAGGTTAAACAGAGAGACTTCACACACAACCATGAAGTATAAAAGAAAAACTTGATAACTGGACCCTATCAAAGTCTAAAATTTTTGCTCTTCAAAAGACATCATTATGGGCCGGGCGCGGTGGCTCAAGCCTGTAATCCCAGCACTTTGGGAGGCCGAGACGGGCGGATCACGAGGTCAGGAGATCGAGACCATCCTGCCTAACACGGTGAAACCCCGTCTCTACTAAAAAATACAAAAACTAGCCGGGGGAGGTGGCGGGCACCTGTAGTCCCAGCTACTCAGGAGGCTGAGGCAGGAGAATGGTGTAAATCCGGGAGGCAGAGCTTGCAGTGAGCTGAGATCCGGCCACTGCACTCCAGCCTGGGCCACAGAGCGAGACACTATCTCAAAAAAAAACAAAAAAACAAAAGACATCATTATGAAAATAAGGCACACCAGCTGGGCACAGTGGCTCATGCCTGTAATGCCAGCACTTTGGCAGGCTGAGCCAGGAGGATCACCTGAGGTTAGAAGTTTGAATGGCCAACATGATGAAAACCTGTCTCTACTAAAAATGTAAAACTAGGCCGGGCGCGGTGGCTCAAGCCTGTAATCCCAGCACTTTGGGAGGCCGAGATGGGCGGATCACGAGGTCAGGAGATCGAGACCATCCTGGTGAACACGGTGAAACCCCATCTCTACTAAAAAAATACAAAAAACTAGCCGGATGAGGTGGCAGGCGCCTGTAGTCCCAGCTACTCGGGAGGCTGAGGCAGGAGAATGGCGTAAACCCGGGAGGCGACACTTGCAGTGAGCCAAGATCCTACCACTGCACTCCAGCCTGGGCGACAGAGCGAGACTCCGTCTCAAAAGAAAAAAATATATATATATAAAACTAGCCAGGTGTGGTGGCACATGACTGTAATCCCAGCTACTTGGGAGTCTGAGGCAGGAGAATTGCTTGAACCTGGGAGGCGGAGGTTGCAGTGAGTGAGGAAGGAAAGAAGAAAGTAGAAAGAGGGAAAGGAGGGAGGGAGGAAAGGAAGGAAGGAAGGAGGGAGTGAAGAAGGAAGGAAGGAAGGAAGGAAGGAAGGAAGGAAGGAAGGAAGGAAGGAAGGAAGGAAGGAAGGAA